>NC_133659.1:12738631-13042558 GCF_037893015.1 Macrotis lagotis
GTATTGTATATCAATTTCATGCCAGGATGCTTGCCCAGGTTCTGGATGGTTATGATGCTTTCAAGATTTCCCAGTCACCAGTGGAGTGAAACAAGGTTGTGTCCTTGCTCCCATGCTTTTAACTATGAAGTTTTCAGTCATATTGTCAAGCACATTCACTGAGGATGACCAAAGCATCAATTCAACTGATGCACTGATGGTAACTTCTTCAACTTAAAAATGCAACAAGTCAAGCCCCAATTGGAGAGAGTGTTGGTGCATGATTTCTGTTTGCAGATGATGGTCCATTCATTGCAGCCTCTGAAGCTGAGATGTAACAAAGGATGGATTGTAATTGTGCTCATTTTGACCTAGCAATGAACACCAAGAAAACATCGGAGACCCATAACTAAGCACCACAGCATCCATATGGAGAACAATTGGTTATAGCATATGGAGAAGTTTTGAATGCTGAGAATAAGTTCACTTATATTTATAATATATATATTTTCAGGGAAGCATGCATTGATAACGAAGTTGGCACACATAGTGGCAGAGTGACTTCAGTATTTGGGAAGCTCTGAAAGAAAGTGTGGGAGAGAAGAGGTATTAGACTGACTATAGAAAGTCTACTGAATACAGAAGGTTTACAGAGCCATTGTGCTGACCTCATTGCTGTATGCCTGTGAGACCTAAACAATCCATCAGCACCATGCCAGAAAGCTGAATTTCTTCCGCTGAAATTGTCTTTGGAAGATTCAGAAGATCCCCTGGCAGGGGAAGATACCAGGCACTGGGATCCTTTTCAAACTAAACTGCCTAGCATTCAATCCTGCAGAGTGTAACTCTGATGGGCTGGTCAAAATTGTTCAAATGCCAAATGAACACTGGCTTGAAAGACATTTTTATTGAGAATGCACACAAGTCAAACCCTCACATGGGGGGGTCAGAAGAAGCTGTTACAAGACTACTTTCAAGGTCTCCCTTAAAAACTTTGGAATGGATTGTGAGACATGGGAGACACTGGCATAAGCTTGCCCAGCATGGCATGCCCTTGTTGGAGAAGATACTGTACTCTATGAACAAAACAGAGTTGAAATAGCTCAAAAGAAATGCCAGATCTTCAAATTTAGAGAATCCACTTCAAATATTCATACAGACTGCTTGTACCTGACCTGTGGCAGAGCCTTCTGAGCTCATATTGTTCTGATCATCCCCAATGGGACACACTGGTAACTTGACTTTATGGTGATGTCATTTTGCTCCTCTTTGAGAACAAAGGACAACAACCAATAAGTAAATCATTTTAATGCATCCCTTGACCTAACTATAGTGTCTGAAATAACTTTAATTCTGATATATGAAAACATAAGCATAATTGTCAAGATACAAACATGTCTGTGATCATTCATTCATTCATACATTCATTCAATTAATGTATTCCACTATATTCTATTCTATTCTATTCCAGGTACTATCTCAGGTATAAGCAATACAGAAACCAGAGCAAAAAGTAGTCTCTATCTTCAAGGTGTTTCACATGTGTTGAAGTACAACCCAAATATTCTTGGAAATAAACCTAAAAGCTATGTAATATTATCTCATAAGGGAAAAACATGAGCATGGATGTGAGCAATGGGAAAGCACTTCTGCAGGAAACAGTTCTTGAGTTGATCTTTGAGAGGATCCAAGGATCACCAAAGGCTAAGGAGAAAAGAGAGAACATTCCACACATGTGAAAGGGACAGTCTAGGCAAAGGCTACTGGACAGGATGTAACATGCCAGTTGATTGGCCAGTTTGGCTTGAGTGTAGTGAATCAAGAGGAATAATGGTAGTTAAGTCTCTAAAGGCAGGTTGGGGCTAGACAATACACTTTTAATGCTCATCCATGGCATTGATATTTTATGCCAAATGCAAAAGGGAACCAATGAAGTTTCTTGAGAATGGGTGAAACAGAGAGTAATTTACCTCTCCCAAAATGGTCTGTAAGTCAATCCTAGCTAGAATTATTTCAAGAAAATGCTGGAATGAATGCATCTATGTTAGAGCAGACAACAAGATGAGGTGAAACGTGACCCAGTCCAAGAAGCTCCGCAAAGAGACATTAGTGGGGCTAGGGGAGATTAAGAAAGTCTGCCTTTGATTTCATTAGTGGACCTGGCCTGCTTTGGAAAGGTAAGATCAATTAGGCAGTCAATGTTAGCCAAAGATCAAAGACATACTAAGCCATTTGTTTTAGCAATTCATACAAAAACTGCTTTCAGGAATGTACTTTTTGTGTCTGTTGGTCCAGTTCCTGATATGGTGATAGAAATGTATCCCATGTTCTCTTTTCTGCCAGCCTCAGCCATTTCACCACCAGAACTCTGAACCTTAAAGTCCCCGCTATTCTGATTAACAAATGTCCAATCTGGTTCCCTAATAGCACTCCATCAAGAAACATGGTTTGAATGTCTTCTCTGGGCTGGGCATGGCAAGAAGTGCTGACCTTTGTAGCCAAGCTTCACTTTGTCCCCAGACTATCTTCTCTCCAATCCTCTAGCTACAAATCCAGCTTTCTAATTCTAGCACCAAAATAAAATCAATACTACAATTGCTACTGCAAAGGGTAAACAAATTTGCTGCCCAATAACTCCACTTGGTATCCTTTTAACTTTCCAAACCCAATGCCCCTTCCTAGCCAGCACTCCCTTTTAAGTATAATCTCATCCTTTTAGAAAATAAACTACTTATACATGGTCTTCCCGCCTGCTTTATAGAGGTGGAAGAGGGGACATGGAACATTGAATTTTCCTATGCCCTAATCAATTCTTCACTGACTTCCTTTTTCACACAATTCTTCATTAAATGAGATAATTTTCTAGGATGGGGGAGGGGAGGACAGAGCAAATTTAGATATTATAAAATATATCAATAAATTATTTTAAAAGGGAAAGAAAACTAATTGAGGATACCTTAGATTCCTGGAACCTAGCACATAACCTTATAAATAGCAAATGTTTGGCAAAGAGCTGATTGATTAGATGAGATCTTAAAGGTCATCCCTTCAGCTTCATTTTATAGAGGCAATTGTGATCCAAGGAAGGAAAGGGACCTGCTTAAGGTGGCACAGTTTATAAGTGGGATTGTGAGGATTTGAACCCAAGCCCCGTATATCAGAATCCATATGTCTACCACAAACTGTTAATTTAATTATACCTAAAAATCAAGATTTCAAGGTTTCACAGTTTCTTTAGTCCCTCTCCACTGACAAATTACAGCCTACTATATCTTGGGGAAGAGTCTTGAAAATTTCCATAGTGAAACAAAAAAACCCCCACAAACAGGACCTTATAATACCTTTAAACTGAGATAATCATATTCTTGGTAAATTAGATAGATTAGATAGATGATAGATAGATAGATAGATGGATAATGGATGAATCAATGGATAGATAGATGCAGAGAGGTAGATATTGAGAGAGAGAAAAAAGACAAATAGATATAAAGAGATAAAAAGATGTATATGGAGAGATAGGCCTATATACATGTATATATATATGCATATATATAATATATATATACTTATATATATACACATATGGGGAGAGAGAGAAAGAGAGAGAGAGAGAGAGAGAGAGAGAGAGAGAGAGACTGAGACTTGGTATTTTCAAAGTCTTTCCTATAATGGAACCTACTAGGTTTTATATTCCTATTACTATAGTTTTGGAGAGCCCAGACCTGACAACCCAAATTAGGCTTTGGAAGGTTTGCATAGATAGATTTCCTATGATGTTTGTAAAAAAACCTGCTCCCAACAATCACTCTTTCAACAAACAGACACTTTAATGGAATATCCAATTTTAGAGATGCAAACTTATTGTGAAATGATCTGTGAGTTCCCAGAAATAAAACAAAACAAAACAAAACAAAAACATAAGATAATAAACCTATATCTGTGAGGAGTCTTAGAAAGCATGTCATCCAATCCCATTATTCAACACAGGAGGAAACTGGGGTGAAATTGCCTCAATTTCAAGCTGGCAAGGCCTCTGAGGCCCTGGAGTAGTAGTGAGCAAAGAGAAATCCAGAGGACTCCTGTGACTAGAACATGCTGATGCTGCTAGTAAGCATTTGAGGCACCAGTTGAACCTAGGCCTTCCTAATTCTAAACCCAAAGCCTTTTGTGTGATGCCATTCTTTGAACTCATGTGAGTTGTTCAGGATTAGAAATGTTGTAAATGTCAAGCGCAGAATATGAAAGCAGATTCTATGACTCCAAAGTCATCATTCTTTCCACTGCTCCCTAATTAAAAACCCCATGTTTACAGTTCTATCATTTAACACGGCACATTTAAATAGCAAATCTTAGCATTTCTCACACTTTCCTGTTATGACATCCATAATCAGAACCTATTCTACACTAAAGTTTAACACTGAGACCCTGGGGTCATTCCAAATTGTTAAAAATTATGAGTAAAGAATGCAATCTCATGTAGGATGTTTCCTAAGCTGAGAAGGTTGAGTATGGGTCTAGCAAACAGGAGGCAAAGCTATTATTCTAGAATTTGTCTAGCTTGAGTAGGCAACGTTCATCGCCAACAATACACCATGATAGGATTTTAATGCTAGAGGTGACCTTAGAGAAAATTAAGCCTAACTCCTCCTCATTTTACCAGTGGGAAAGCATGCCTGGAAAGATACCATGGCTTCCTCAGAATCACAAAATCCATGGAAGAGACAACACTAAAACCCAGACTTCATGGTAAAATCCTCATAATGGAACCATCAGGCTTCAGAGGAAATAGGAAGCACAAGCATTGCTTTGAGAGAATTTTAGAGATCCAAAAGATGGTTGCACAATTTGATATGTTACTAATAATATTAGTAACTGTGATCTTTGTTATTTTGATAGGAATATTGTAGAGAAGTCATGAAATTAGTTTCTGAGGCAGATAGGTGATCCCATAGACAGAGACCTGGAATTAAAATCAGGAAGACTTGAATTCAAATCCAACCTCAGAAACTCCCTCACTGTGTGACCCTCCCTCACTGTGTGACCACTTAACTTCTGTTTGACTCATTTTCTTCAACTGTAAAATAAGGCTAATAATAATATCATTTATGCCCCAGAATAGTTGTGAAGATCAAATGAGATCATATTTGTAAAATCCTAAGCACAGTGTCTGGCACATGACAACCATTATGGAAAGCCTAGCTATTTTTAATATATAATTAAATTAACTAGCATATTAATAAATAAATAAATCCTGTGAGTCCATCCGTCAATTATTTATATTCCATCAAAATTTTCTTTTCTAAACCCATTGTTTTATTTTCTGAATAATCCATATTTAATCATTCTTCCCTCATATTTAGCAATTACTGAGTTTGGACATAAGGACATGATTATTCATTTCTACAATGTCTTCGGGGAGTAGGGATGTTCATGTCTCACTCTGAACCCTCAAAAAAAGGTTATTCTGTGCACAAAGTAAGAGAAAATAATGAGTCACCAAAAGTAGGAACTATCTCTCTCCATGGTGCCAACCCTGTGCTCTTGGCCATTAGGGGTAAATGGAGCTCAAATTTGAAGCTGTCAAATGGCTTTTAATTAGCTGACATTAAGAAGCTAAGGACAAGAGGATCACAGGCTCCAAAATTTAGAGTTGAGGGACCCCACAGACTTTTCCTTCATTTTCCAGATAAAGAAACAGAGGCAAGAAGAGATAATGACTGGGTCAATTAGCTAGTTTAACAAGTGTCTAAGATAGCTTTTGAATTCATTTTCCTGACTCCAAGACTAGCACTCTATTCACTGTGGCAGGCTGCTTCTTAGGGAACTTTTTATTTCTGGCTTTATCCAGGCACTGCTCTCCTGTTACAAGACACTTTGATCTAGGAAGGTCAGATAAACCCAAGTCAAAAAAAGATGGCGTACCCATATATTTGTAGTGTCCTAGAGTAGCCTGCAGTAAATCATCAGAACCTCTCTAAGTATGGTTCTGGAACAGTTTCAATATCCAAACAAGAAAGGGTACAAGCCATTACCCATTTATATTAATTTCATTTGCAATAACATGGTTTCCAAAAATCCAATGAATTGATCCCAGGGATCAGAATATGAAACCTCCCTCACTCTTCTCAGCAAAAAGAAGGATCCTTGGCTTTTTTGCTGGAACACTCTCCTTCCTCTCCTCTATTTTATTTAAGACTCATCTTAAACCCTATCTTCCGCAGGGAGGCCTTTCTTCAGCTTCCTAGCTGCTAGTGTTTTCTCTCTACAGTTCCCTCTCATTTTCCCTGTGTAATATTCTGTGTAACAATTTATTTGCTTGCATGTTGCCTCCCCATTAGACTGAGTTCCTCTCACAATGGAATCTGTTTTAGCCTTTCTTTGTAAACAGAATACTCACCACAGTCCTTTGCACATAGTTAATGTGTATTGATCACTAGATGGATTGTGGGCAAGAACGTCTTTTATATCGACTAAGACAGGCAACATTTCGGATGTTTTGGTCCAACTTATTGTTGCTGTTAAGAAGACATTTTCAGGGCCTTGCTTCTGGTTGAGCACACTGCACACAGTAACTGAAAACCTGTTTTAAGAACAACTTTGGGCAAATAAGCTCTTTTGACTTATAAATACTCAAAATAACAATAAAAGACATATGAAGTAAGATATCACTTCCATATAGAGAAAGAAAGAGCTGAAAAATGAAAGTAATGTATGAAATGAATTCTTTAAAATGACAGGTTGTGAATAACGTGTGTAGAGTAGATGATTTGATAGAATTTATATTTGTGGACTACATGTGTAGACTATATATTGGATAGAATACTACTGTGCTATAAGAAATGATGAACTCAGTGGGACATAGAAAAACTAGTATGGAATAATAAAGAGTAAAATGAGGAGAACTAAGAGAACATTGTATACAGTAACTGAAAACTGCATTGATTTAAAAAAACTTTAAGCAAATAAATTATTTTGACTATTGTAAATAAGGTCAAAATATGTCACCAGGACTCTGCATGGTCTTAATCCGCCTAGATCTCAAAGCAGTTCAAGTCCTGAGACAGAGAAGAGGTGCAGGTAGGAGGAGATGTGAAATCCTCTCCAGTCCTGGAAGTTTGAGTCCTCACACAGCAAATGAACTTGGCATTTCCTCATTCCTGCCCCATCTGACTCCTTACTGTCTTTGATTTCAATTTCCTCAACTCCTTCATAAAGTGCTGGCCATGGTGCTGATTTGTACATCAGTTGTCCCATCTTGCAAGGAGATAGCCAATGTGACAAACACCTTCCTCATGTTCTGGTAGTCCCTGCTTGCCCCCTTCCCTTCACCCTCCCCCCAACCCCAAGCCAGACCGGGACACTCTAATCTCTATCATTCCATTCAACAGACTAATCATTAGAGAGCCCTTCAGACAGATGCTCAACCATCTGACCACAACAATTAGCCCTCAAAATCTGTTTAGAAATGATAAACTGAGATATCCTGATACTAAGAGATTTGCCAGAATTGCATACCTCAATGAAAGGACCAGAAAATATGGACTCTGGTAACCATGAAAGCACAGTTACTTCTACAACAACCTATCATTCAACTAGCAGTTACAAAACATCTACTATATGCCAGACACTGTCTTAGGATGTTGGGGACCCAATTACAGGAAGAAAATGTCCTTGATCTCAAAAGAGCTTCCATTCAAATGGGGAAAAACATATAAAACTGTGAAAAAATATTAAATACAAAACTAATCATGAGATCCACTGGCCTGTATATATCACTTCCACTTTACAAATATCTTTATAAATATGATCTCATTTTTACCTTCATAACAAACCTAGGAGGTAGAAACTATAATTATACCCAATTTAGAAATGAGAATACTGGTGCAGACATAGGTTAAATTACTTGCCCAGGTCATATACCTAGAAAGTGTTTGTGGTCACATTTGAACACAGATCTTCCTGATTTCAAGTTCAAAATTCTACCCATTGATCCACTGAAGGGATTTCTTCTTTTATTGAAACAACTGTGACTTGTGTGTTGTATTTGTTTTCTACATGATCAATTATGTTTAAATAATTTATCATTTTAAGTAAGATTTTTTTAGGTTTTTTTTGCAAGGCAAATGGGGTTAAGTGGCTTGCCCAAGGTCACACAGCTAGGTCATTATTGTCTGAGGCCGGATTTGAACTCAGGTACTTCTGACTCCAGGGCTGGTGGTTTATGCACTACACCACCTAGCTGCCCCAGAATTTCTCATTTTGAAACAAGTCCGAATTACTGGTATAAAATCAGCCTGGTCATGTGTTTGACTCTGAATGTATTTCTGTAGCTTCTTTAAATATCAGATTACAAAAATTTTAGATTAAGTAAATTTCATTAGTCTATAAATATCTTCATGTATTGGGAATTCTTATTATGTGCATAGTGATAGATGGGCATGATTACATCATCTGGATGAAGAATGGCCATAGATATCATAGTCTGAGAAATCTGGTAACTTTATTGGGGAGCACATGGTTCTCATATTCAGGCTACAATGCAAAATAAAGCAAAATAACAGCATATAGTACTTTAAGCTTTGCAAAGCAATTCAAATAAACATCTCATTGAATCTCACAATTACCTGTTAAGTAAAGTTCAGTCATTTCCATTTCATAGATAAAGACACTAAGGATCAAGGGGTGAAATGATATGCCCAGAATCACATAGCTGGTAATCAACTGAGGAAGGATTTGAATAGAGCATGTGTCTATATATGTATGCATATGTGTATGTGTATAAGCATGTACATAGGCACATGAATATATGTATAGATATATGTATATATAGACATCTGTATAGATATAGATATATAGATATATATGATTAGTGGTATGAGAAAAGGAGATACAGGTAAGGTTCCAACTAGTCTCAGAAGAGCATTGAATGCCAGAATCAGGAGTTCATAATTTATTCCACAGGTCATAGAAAATCCTTGGAAGCTTTTGAGTAATGGGGAGACATGGTCATAGGGCTATGTTTCAAAGATTACTGAGGCATTGTTGGAAAGGGGTGAGAAATAAGGGTGGAAGAGCAGGTGGGAGGCTTGGGATAATCTAAGAGAAAGAATTTGGTTCTAAAATACTGTTGTTGGAAGGTGACTTGAGAAATGGGCTAGAATGAAGGAAATAATGGAGAGTTAGAGATGACCAGAGCTAAGCTAAATAGAATGAGAAGATAGTCCTGTCATTATGTCATCATTGAATCAGAAGTGCATTCAATGGTATTGAATTTCTACAGCTAGACTCCTCCTTAGTATGTTGCCTGTCTTGTGGAAATACAGGGAAAAACAGAAGGTTATATATCTCTCTATATTGTCATATGCATACATGCGTAAGCACATGTGTGCAAATAATCATGACCTGTTTTTTTGCTTTCTTGGGGGTAATGTGCTTAATTTCTGCCTTTCTTAAGTCTTGAATTGTTAGTTTAGCCAAAGAAATGGAGAGGCAGAACTGCTTGGATCTGCTGGAGAATGAAACATGAGGATCCAGAATGTGCTGTTATTTCCTCATTGTTCCCTCATTGTCACTTTTCATTCTTCTTGCTATTGTCAAGGATGTCTGATGTGCTGTTGACAGTGGCATCCTCCCCTAGCACTGTCAGAAATGATCACACTCTGCCTCTCATCATCTCGCACGTCCCACACTCAGCACACTAATTCCAGAGAAATAGGGAGGTTTTCTTCCAGTGGAGCTCATAGAGATAGGGGTTTCATCAACAGTGGTGAATTCTGGGGGAGGCTAGGTGGCACGGTGGATAGAGCACCAGCCCTGGAGTCAGGAGGACCTGAGTTCAAATCCAACCTCAGACACAATAATTACCTAGCTGTGTGGCCTTGGGCAAGTCACTTAACCCCATTGCCTTGTAGAAAAAAAAAAACTAAAAAGAAAGCCTATAACAGTGGTTAATTCTCTCACTTCTCTGACCAATGGAGTCCAGATAGACCTGGATTTTTTCTCAAGTAACATGGTATAGTGAAATAGCATTTTACTTGGAATCAGGAGATCTGGATTCAAATCTTACCTCATTTTCTAGTTTGATGACTTTAGACAGGTCACTACACATCTCCAAGTCAAATCTGTAAAATGGGATGAATAAAATTTACTCTACCTATCTCCCAGGATAGAAAACATATGTTGTTCTAGAAATGTGAGTTATTATCTATAAATGAAAATTGCTTTTACAAATGCTTATCCCCACCTAGTGGGAAAAAAAAAATCGTTCAGTGTCTGGTACAGAAAAACCCATTCAGCTAGATGCTATCTTTCTAAGCAGGGCAGCTAAGCAGCACAGTGACCAAAGCACTGACCTTGAATGGGACATCATTGACATTTACTTGGGCGGGTTACTTAACCAAATTTACATTGCATCCAGGGCCATCTTCAGTCTTCCTGAATTCATTGGCTATTAGACCTAATAAAAGTGAGACTGGTGGCTTAGCAAAGCCCCAGCCTCCCCTCCCCATTCTAATAGAATTCATGTACTTGCCATGGCATCACTTCCCTGATGTCATGGTTTTCTTCGAGAATGAAGGACAAACATCATCATCACCTTTCTAAGAAAAGTATGGAAAATAAAATGCAGAGGCATTACTTGGAAAAGAGCAGTACTAGATTTAAAACAATAAGACAGTCATCAAAACTGTCTGGCACTGACTAAGTAACAGAGAACTGGATCGGGGGAAAGATTAGGTACAAAAGGAACAGTGGTAAATGATTATAGCAATCTACCGTTCCAGAAAACCAAAAGCTGGCTCCTGGGGTGAGGACTTAGCATCTCACAAAAAACTGCTGGAAATCTAGAAAAGAGTACACAGAAGCAGTCATAGACCGAGAGCTCACACTCTATACCAAGAGAAGGTTGAAATGGGTACAGACACAAAGGGGGTTCTCATAAGCCAATTAGTTTAACAAGGAATACTCCATCTGTCAGATCTGTGGAGAGTGGAGAAGTGTATGACCAGACAGGAGATATACGTTATAAATTGCAAAATGGACTATTTTGACTACATTAAATTGGAAAGTTTTTGCATTAATAAAACTAATGCAACTAAGATTAGAAGGAAATCAGAAAGCTAGGAAATAATTTTTCACAGCTGATGTTTCTGATGAAGGCCACATTTCGAAAATATATAAAGAATTGAGTCAAATTTATAAGAATATAAATCATTCTCCAATTGATAAATGAGCAAAGGTTATGAACAGGCAGTTTTCAGATGAAGAAATAAAGGTTATCTATAGTCATGAAAAAATGCTCCAAATCATTATTGACTCCCCCCCTTAATTCTATTTCCTCTTTCACAACAAGATTAATATAGAGATATGTTAAATGTGATTCTGCATGTACAACCTAAATCAGATTGTTCTTTGTCATGGGAGGGGGTAGTGAAGGGATGATGATAAGAAAATGTGGACCTTAAAAGCTTGTAAGAAGATGGATGCTGAAGACTACCTTTGTATGTTATTGGGGGGAAAATTAAAAGAAAAGAAAAGGTAAGAGGTGAAGATAACAAAGATCACACGCTGTCTCCCATGAGCTTAGAGAGCAATAATACAAGTTATCCAACAATCAATTCTTGGTGAATTGATAAAAATGAACATGGATATGATGATTGCCTGGTTTGTAATTTCTTCAACCTTTTTGTGATTTAAACAAATCCTAGACACTTGCCAATGGCAGGGAAGTTCAATATCAAAGAGCAAGTAAAGGGCATGGGATTTGAACTCGGTTCCCCTGACTACAGGTCCATCACTGTATTTATTATTCAATACTGCTTCTAAAACAGATCCTTAATAACAAATTATTATAATGCCAACTTACTTGCTAATATTTGCTGAAGCAGAAGATGTAGCAAGAGAGATTCCAGAGGAGCTAATTAGCCCAAAGAGGGTCTTTGGGGTCTAGGGCTGGACAGCTGCATTCTAAATTATCATGCATATAATTATACCTTTTGATGTTAGTGTTCTTTTCACCATTTTAATAAAACTATTGCATGCTCCCTCAAAATATTAAGAGGCAACTGATTAACAAAGACTAGCTGCCATCACCTTCTCCTCCACCCCCCCCCAATGAAACATCCTGGAATAACATCTCAGAGTTGTTGCATTATTTGCAAAGTGTATCAAGAAAGAGTGTTTTGTAAGAAAAAAGACAGTCAATAGGCATTTATTAAGGAAAAACTCTGTGACAGACAGTGTATTAAGTTCTGAGGACAAAAACAAAATGGAAAAATTAGTCCCTGCCCTCTACAAGCTCATATTCTAAGGGAGGAGACAGCAGGCACCTGTATAGTTCCATCAAAGACATATGCAAAGAAGATAACAATTTTCAGATGAAAGGCAGATGAATGGTGGTAGGGAAATATCATTTTTGAAGAAGCAAGAACATCTTAGAATCATGAAATTTCTGAATTTTGGTCCTCTGGTCCAAACTGTACCTGAATCAGAACCCCCTCCATGTTATTCAAAACCAACAATGGTCCTCTGGTCTTTGCTTAAATACCTCCAGGGATGGAGAACTCATTACCTCCTTTGAATTGACAACAAAGATGTTGCTTCAGGAATGCATCTTGGATTGAACTGGATTATCCTCTTTGAAACTGTTGACTTTAAGAGTTATTACATCAACTTTCTGATCTTCCCACATTACCCACCTGCGGGTAATCAACCTTAGAACTAACTACTTAATAAATTCTTAGGGATGTGATATGATCTCCTAAGAGTCAATTATTCACTGTGACCCAAAGAAAGCAATACCACCAAATAATGATTAAATACTATTCCAGAATTCTCAAGGAATATCATATTTTTAGTAATAATAATAATACCTCCCATTTTATATCTGTTTTAAATTTGAAAAGGGGACTTTCCTCATAACAATCCGGTGAAGTGAAGCAAAATCTTTAGTAATCCCATTTTCCAGCTTAAGGACATGAAGACACAGAGTTAGGTGACTGGCCCAAGGTCATACCTTGGTTCATTGTTATTATTCCAAAAATGTTTGTTATTATACTAATTTTAAGAGTTGGTTTTCTGGCTCCACATAAAATTATAATGACTGACATTTATGCCGCACTTTAAATTTTACAAAGCATTTTCCATACATTTTATTTCAGCCTCATGACAACTATATGAACCTACAGCTATTCTTATGTCATCTTATAGGGACAATAATTGAGACTTAGGTGAAATGACTTTAAGCCACAGGGATAAATAAATGGCTAAGGCAGAATTCAAATCCATATCACGTCTGACCAGTCTAACATTCCTTCCATTCCCATCTATTATCTATACTTAGGAATATATTCAAAAAAGTTCATACTGAAAAGACTAGTACAGGATGAGGAGGGATAGAGTTGCTATTTGCCTAGAGGGTATGATCACGCACTAGAGAGAATAACTTGATGGACATGTCCCAGTTTCCAGTATCACGAATGCTAGAAAACTCTTGTCTTTTTTCACCATTACTCTCCAAAGCACATAGTACAACAGTTCTAAAAATCCATTTTACAAATGAGGAAACTGAGGCTCAGAGAAATGAAGTGAATATCCTTCCCTTAGTCATAGAGTGAATAGCATCAGAACTGGAAGTCAAACCCTCCAACCCAGGATCCATACATGTATTGTAAAAAGTAGATTATACTGAATTTTGGTAGCCAGCTACCAAAAAACAATGGACCTATCTGGCCAGCCACTAACAGGGCAATGAAAACGGTATCTTGATGCCTCCCAGTTCTCTCCCCACCCTCAAGGCCTGAAGTCACACTTTATTTTGCATTTCCATTCTCTGACTGTAGCACAAGGGGGAAACCACACAGTCCAATGTTCAAATGAATCAAGTCTCAAAATATGGTAGATTTTAGGAAGCATCTTGTTCACAAATGGCTCACTGGTGCCCTCCTCAGGTTTCAAGTTGTCATCACTTCTTATTTACTGGGATCCATGTAGAGATTTTTTTTTAAATCTCCTTAAATTCAAACTTACATATTTAGAGTTAGAAGGAACCCACTGAATCCAATTTCCTCATTTTGTAGAGATGGAAACAGGTCTTTAGACTAGAGAGAAATGACTTAAGAACAGAGATCAAGAGTTGGAAAAGACATTTCACTTTAACATTTTCTCTAGATAAAAATAACCAGGAACCAATGAAGTTAGGTGATCTGTCCCAGGATTTATTTTTTTAATTACATATGTATTTTTAATTTGTTTTCCAATTACATACAATTGAAGTTTCTATCAATCATGCAAGGTTCTGAATTTTACAATCCCCCCCCCCCTACCTTCCCTCCCTGCTCCCCACCAACAGAATTGCCCTAGGATTTCTTCACAGGTAGAAAATGACCTAGATGGCATTTGAATTAAGGTTCTCTCAGTCTTGACCTAGCATTCTTCTATTTAATGGAAAAGGGGGAGTAGTGTATGAGGTGTACGTGTTAGGGGTGGGGGGATTTGTCCAAGGTCACATAGCCTGTCTTTGGCAGACCTGACCTCAGACCCAGGTCTCTGTTCCCCAGGATCTTTCTGCAACAACTAACTTTGCCAAATCCCTCAGGAAGAAATCCAGGTGAACACATTTTCAAGCTCTTTTATAAATCCAATTCATCCCTTTGTAGAGTCAGGTGAATATAGACAATGCATAGAATGTTAGTTTTGGAATTAGCAAGGAACTGTGTTCAAATCCTTCCCCTAATATCTAAAGGTTGTGAGAACTGGTCATTTAATAATCCTTCTGAACTTCAAATGTGAAAGGGACCTGGTAGTACTTACCTTACAGAATTTTAAGAATATAAACTGAGATAAATCACAGAAAGACCTCAGCAAATCTTAGAGCTCATTCTATAAATGCCACCCATTTAGCTACTCAATTTCCATGTCCAAAAAGGGGAAAGCAATGTAGTTCACAATATTAATAGCTAGATGGTTACATTTCCCATCAGACAGGCTGTAAAAATGTTGCCCTTTGGATTCTGGGAAATTAGTGCACTGCTCTGAGGTAGAGAAGTTCACAAGATTCCTGGAAGCATTCATAACTGTTTAATATTTGAAGTATCTGACTATCTGATGCACTGTGCTCCTGCACCAATGGGCTGGCTCTTTCTTCCAAGGAATCATCTTCCTCTTATAAATAGCGTGCACGGTGCAATTGTTTGTCCTCCTCGGGCGTCATCATTTCAGAATAGCACTGTTTCCATTTTACCTAGCTTAAGCTCTGTGACCCAATGGACAGCGTTCTAGTCTTGGAATTAAGAACACCTGACTTCTAATTTCACTTCCCACTCTGCAGAAGATTAGAGAGTCCGTTCTAGAAAACGCCATTTGGTTCTGTCTCCTCATTTTACAGAGAAGGAAACTGAAGTCCAAGAAAGTTGAACAACTCCCTCTAGGTCTCATTGGCCATAAACATCTGAGGTAGGAGACTAACCCTGGTCTCTTGATTCGAGAATTAATGTTCTTTTCAAATATGGTAGCTTTGTGACCATATCTGTGGAGTGTTTTAAGAACCTTATTTTATAAATACCATTTGTTATTATTAACATTTCTAAGTATAACTAGTTGATAAAAAAGGAAATTTCATTTATGGTACAAATATGGTATAGTTCAAATATGGTACAATTTCTTTTTTTTTTGTTTATGTTTTTTTGCAAGACAATGGGGTTAAGTGACCTGCCCAAGGTCACACAGCTAGGTAATTATCAAGTATCTGAGATGGGATTTGAACTCAGGTCCTCGGGACTCCAGGGTTGGTGCTCTATCCACTGAGCAATCTAGGTGCTCCATGGTACAATTTCAATTATGGTACAATAACAAATTTCAATTATGGTACATTCCTAGAGGATGCAGTCTCTGCAGGCTAATCAATGAAATAGAAAGCAAAGCAGTTTCCTTAGTGGTCCAGGGAAGGTCTATATAGACCAGACAGAGGAAACCCCCCCCCACACACACACACAAAATCACACAGAGGAAAAGAGAAACAGAGTCTGAATAGTTTCAAAGGATCTAAAGTTTGAAGGAACTTGAATGAGCATCTGATAGCACTTCATCATTTGGTCCAGAGACGAACTACTGCCACTGATAACTCACTGATCATGGAAAACTGGGGAAGGCCCATGTTAAAAGGAAGCAGAACAGTGGCCAAACCATAAACTTGTCTTGGATTCTCAGAGAAACACTTGGAAAGATCATTAAAGAGATTGGTCCCAAATACTGAGAAGGGGCTGGAGTGATTACAAAGAGACAACATGACTTCAACAAGAATTGGTCATACAAGACTAGTGTCATTTCCTGTTTTTTGTTTTTTTTTTGCAAGGATTAAGTGACTTGTCCAAGGTCACACAGCTAGATAATTATTAAGTGTCTGAGGCCAGATTTGAACTCAGGTCCTCCTGGCTCCAGGGCAGTGCTTTATCCGCTGTGCCACCTAGCTGCCCGTGCCATTTCCTTTTTTTGAAAGGTTACTAAACTAGTAAGTGAAGGTAGATGTCTACTGAAAAGGATTTGGGAATTTCAGTAAACTATATATTCAAAGTAAATCAGCAATGTGATGGGGTAACCAAAAAATGCCAATATACGTTGGTCTGCCATGGGAGGGGTAATTCGACTGTTCTTGACCATTATCTGCTCTTAATGGAACATGACCCAGATTTGGGCACTATGTTTGAAGAACATTGAGTAGCTCAAGAATGTCTAGTGGGAGTTCAACCATGATGGTGAGGGTCCTTGTGTCCATGGGCACGTATAGTCTAGCAAATGGAAGACACAAGTGGAACGTGCTGGCTGTATTCATTAGCTTTGTTCAGCTTGGCCCCAGAAGGCAAAGCCAGGCTCCATGAGGGAGTTTGCAAAGGGGACCAATTAAGGACACGCTAGGAGAAAGGTCTGCATGATCTGAGCTGTCCCACTGTGTACTGGACTGCCCTGAGTGGTGGTGAAGTAGGACTTCCTGCTTGGAAAAACACTTGGGGGATTCTTTCATAAAGATGCTGAACTATGATAGCAGAGGTTCCTTCCAACACTCTAATTTGATGATTGATTCTCTGATGCTCCTGGTCACAAATGGAGTAAATAACAGGGACTGAATTTGAACCCAGACCTTTTCTCTCCAAAGACAGTGGCTGTTCTATTTTCTCCCACTGTCATTAGGAAGTCCCAAATAGAGGCTAAGACTGATCAGAAGCCAGAAACCGTAAGGTTCAGGAGTTCCTTAGAAAATTTAAATCTTGATGGAAGGGGCAGCTAGGTGGCTCAGTGGATAGAGCACTGGTCTTGAAGTCAGGAGGACTGGAGTTCAAATTCAGCCTCAGACACTTAATAATTGAATAATTGCCTAGCTGTGTGACCCTGGGCAAGTCACTTAACCCAATGCCTTAAATAAATATATTTTTTAAAGCACAATGAAGTCTGGGAAGTTATCTGGTTTAACCCCTCCTACAGGTGAGGAAACTAAAGCCTTAGAGACTCAATGTGAATCATCTAAGCTCTTTCAAAAGGCAGGAAGCTGGGATTTGAACTCATGTGCTCTGAGTGAAAATTGAATTGAGACTGAGACAGAACAAAGTGAGCTGGGAGCCACAGCTGAGCTTTCAGACTGACTCAGGACTAGCAGGAGTTTCAAAAAGTGATCATTTTGGGGGGAGACTCCATCTGGCTTCACACGTCTTGGCCTTGAAGAAGTCCTGGTGGGCTGCTCGAATGTGCCAGTTTCCTGCAGCCAGCATCAAGAGGCTATGGATGATGCCAGCACCTGTTTTACCCTCTTCCTCTTTCTAGCCCAACCACCAAGACAAGGGAAAGAGAACTGATTCGAGAGTCAAAAATCCTGAATTCAAATCCCATTTTTGACACTTACTATGTTTATGCTCTTGGTAAAGTCACTTAACTAGGTCTCAGTTTCCTTCATCTCTAAATTGAGAATGTGAGACAGGATAGTCCCTGAGATTCCTTCCAGTCTGCAATCCGAAATACTAAGAACTATGTGGGAAGCGAAGGGCATTAGTTAACACCCCTCATCGGTCCTGTTTACAGAAGCCCTTCTGTACCTTATTCCCACAAGAAACTCTTTGTTTGAAAAACATGATGTCAGCTCAGCAACAAGAACTGACATTTGTATAAAAGCTTTCTGTTTCCCAGGATTTTCCTACCCATAATCCCGGGGTATGACTTACCCTCCTTGGTCCCAGAAATGTGGAATGAGGACCACAGGGTTTGAGGTCTGAGGGACTCCAGATGTGAACTCCTCCTTTTACAGAAGAGTAAACTAAGGTCCAAAATAGAAAACGGATTTGTCCAAATCTGTAGTAAGTGGTAGATGAGACATTTGAACTCAATTGATTTTCTATGCAAAAATTGCAAAGAAATAAGGAGAAAACTTCCTAATAACAAGAGCTAAGTTAAATGAAATAAACTGCCTTACTCTCCATCAGAGAATGATGAAAAATAGAGAATATCAGAGGGAGTGGAAGGGACTTCAGCTGACAGAGACATCTAGGTAGCACAGTAGATAGAAAACTGGCTATGGAATCAAGAAGACCTGAATTCAAATCCTGACTCAGAAGCTTATGAGCTGTATGGTCCCGAGTAAGTCACTTAACTTTTGTTTACCTCAGTTTCCTCATTTGTACAATGGGGATATAATAACCTACCAGCTTATTAGAACCAGGTATTCTAACCCCTGCCAGGGTTGTTGGGAGAATCAGATTAGATAATAATTGTAAAGCATTTAGTGTAGAATCTGGCACATTGAAAGTATATTATAATAATAATTATTATATTATTATCTGAAATCTGAAAAAGAACCCCAACAACCATATATCTGACAAATGACCATCCAACCTAAACTGAAAGACCTCAGGAGGCGGAGACCCTCCCCCGGCAGCCCTTTTCATTGTGGTCTTTTTATGGTGGTGGTGGTTGTCTTTACCTACAGATAGCTAGTGAAGAAACGTCCTGCCACAAAGTGCATCATAAACTGCTTTGTAGCCTCTAAACCAAATAAACAAGAAGCATTTATTAAGCACCTACTGTGTGCGGCGCACTGTCCTAGGTCCTGGAGATACAAAGACAGAGCTGAAATCACCCATTTCTTTACATTCTAAGTTCTAAGCTTAGTGAAGTACCTAGGAACCTGAGACTTGTTCGCTGGTCCGTAGTCAGCACTTGAACCCACTTCTTCCCAATGCTGTAGCCAGTTTTCTTTACATTACATGGTTCAGCCTTTCCTTATCTCTAATTGTTCTGAACTTTGTGCTGTCTTTCTTCAACTTTCACCCATCACTCCTTGACAACATCTCTCATGGGTTTCAGCATCTATCTCTTCTCCAGGACAAACAAACAACCCTACTCCCTTTCACAGATCATCATAGATGATGAACTCCAGACCCTTTAACCAAGGCAGTCAGTCAACAAACATTTATTAAATGTCTGCTGTATACCAAGATTCTGAATTAAGCAGGAGGGATACAAAGCAAGGTAGGGAACAAGAAGACTCTGGTTCCTTTGTCTTGGGCTCACTGCCTCTCTAAATAGACTCAACAATTCAATTGGCTGCCAAGGTGAAATATTCAATGCATCCTGGCTGGGCCTGTCCCTGGAATATTTTACTTTCACAAATCATTGATGGCACAGTTGGCATAGTTCATTGCTTTGTGGAGAATGTGAGAAGATATACTGCTTCCTTGGGGCAATTCTTTCAAAAAGCTCAGTAACTTGTCTCTATGGAATTTCTGATGGCCACCATAAACCAAGAGCCCCCAGACAGGAAACTGGATTTAAGAACAGGGAAATGCCAAAGGAATTCTAGACGTACCAGCCTAGTACATTGCTGACTGAATTGAGGAGTCAAGAATTTCAGCAGGGATTCAGTTAGGGAGCCCAAAAAAGATCACTACCATTCATGCCACTTTGCAGAAGGAAGACACATCGGTTTCTAAGGGGCCCGCTGGAATCAGAGTCCTCTGATCTTTCTAAATTTAAAAGAGCTTTTCTGGTGCCTAGCAGGTGACTGACTAGACATTTGTGAGGGTCAACAGATTATAAAAAAAACTATTCTTTACAAAGGAAGGAATTTTCTAAACTGAAACTTCAATAGAGTAGGCTCAAGGAGGTCTACTTTGTCTTCAGAACAGATCAGAATTATCTGCCAAATGGAAGTCTACTGATAACTGATACATATCAAAATTTGCAAAGAACCTTTATTGGATTTGGGTTTTGTTTTGTTTTTTTTTTTTCTGTGGTGAGGTGATATAATGGATAGAGCACTGGACTCAGAGTTAGGAAAACGATCTCAAATATAGTCTCAGATATGACCAGCTGTGCAACCCAAGACAAGTTATTAAATCTCTCTATCTCAGTTTCCTCATCTGTAAAATGAGGGTAATCGCATCTCCCCATTTCATTTGCTTTTTTTTTCATGTAAAAAAGACACAAGTGCAATTCAAGGTGCCTGGAGGTGCTGGAAGTTAGTGATTCTGAGACTCCCCCAGTGATACCTTGAAGCCCCCAGAGCAACTGTTTCTTTGGAAATGCCACTTTATTTTAATAAACATGGAAAAGATGGCAACAAGCAAAACAACAATTTCTTCAAGCATAAGAATAATAAATAATTGCTTTCTGTACTTTAGGATGGATCACATGCAAGTTAAAAGCAGCTTCATCCAGTTTTTCATACATTTGATTCTAAAAGACTTAGACAAACCAGTGATGACTCCATCACCTTTGTCTATCTGTAGCCAAGGAATGCTGGATGGATGTGAGTTAGGAGGAGCAGGAGCGCCCCCGTGTGGCTAAAGGGAAAGTGATGGATTGTACAGCCTTAAGCCTCTTTTAATAGCCTTATTGGGTCATTCCAGGGGCAGAGATTTGATTCAATTCTATTGTGCTTCCTTAAAAAAAATAAAAGTTAAAATATGAGTCATGCTTATCTCTGACTCAGATATTATAAATGTCTCAGAAAAGCACAGTGGTATAAATTCAAAGATGCATCCTATCTCCAAGTCGGGGAAAACATTCATCAGAAAGAAGACTTCTGGTTCCTGGCTCCTAAAACAAAATAAGGAGCTATGGCTACACCCAGTTAAACTCAGCCTCTACCTGTTTAATGTGTAGGTTGTCCTATCATCATCCTCCACGAATCTGCCCAAGATGCCCCATCATACACACACACAACTGTACATAGTAGAGGCTCTTCCTGATGCAGAGCTCGGATCCCACATCCTTCATGAAGCCTTTCCTGATATGCCCAGCCCTGTCTCCTTTTTGAAATTACTTTGTAGATTAGAGATATGAGTGGAAAAGTGGGTTTGAGGCCACTTCTGAAAAACACACATCATAGCGCCTCTCACTAGGCCAGGAGATTGCCTAAGACTGCCTCAGACTGTTATGGCATCTATGCATATGAACATTCGGTCATTGGAGTTGGGTGTGCCTTTTTTGGAGACCCCATTTGAGAGGTCCTTGACAAAGATGCTGAAGTGGTTTGCTATTTCCTTCTTTGGCTCATTTTACAGCTTAAGAAAATGAGGCAAACAGGGTTAAGTGATTTACTCAGGGTCATATAGCTAGTAAGTATCTGAAGCCAAATTTAAACTCAGATCTTCCTAACGCAGGTCTAGTGCTCTGTCCATTGTGCTACCACTCAGTTGTCCTTTACTTATATGTGTGTTTATATCATATTTACATAAATATTATACCATATATATGTGCACATGAGTCTACTTCTAAGCACACATATATGTAAAGATAGATCCATATCTGTTCACATTTGTGTGCACATATATTAGATAACAAAAATAAACCATAAGTTATGTTTATATGTATATAATAGATAATATAGCATATGGTATTCCATATTGTACATGCAACTTTACACACACACACACACACACACACACACACACACACACACACACAAAGATGGGTAAATTGACCCTACTTCAAATATGTTTTTCTTTTTTGTAACTTTCCCCACTTTTTCCAACTTCTGCCTTCTGGGACCCACAGAACCCATCTGACCTCAGCACCACCTTGGCTAAGTCACTTGGCCCTCTCTCCCCCACCCCCTGTTTCCTTCCCAGTACAAATGGAAGCTTGGCATCAATCAGGTGCCTTGATTCTAGTGTGATGTCATTAGGCACCTTTCCAGGGGTTAAAGAAAATGTATAGTGCCTCACCCAAGCCCCTCACTCCTTCAGCATTGAAGCACAACCCTCAGGCAGCCATCCCCCCCAAAATAGACAAAAGAATACAATATGCTTCTGATACACATGGAGGAAGGATGGATTGCTCACTATAAAAAAAAAAGATTTCCCAATGGGTTTTCATCTCCCAGTGCAAACCAAGTATAAGTAGTGGCTTTTTGCAAACTCCCGCAAGCCTGGTAGTGACCTTTCATCTAAACCTTGAAATTTAGAGAAGATGGAAAATGGAAAATCAGACAGAATGGTTACACTGGTCAGCCCTGTCAGGTAGACAGAGGAGAGAAGTTAGAAAACAATTGGAAGCCATCCATTTCCTACCAATTATGGTGAGACAAGGTCCAAAAATGTAAACATTGTGCCTCTTGGGAGGACAATACAGAAACAGATGGTTGCCCGAACACTGTTAGAATATAGCCTAGACATTTGAACAGGCAGATGGAGCCAAGCAACTAAGACCCGGCCTTAACCAGATTTTTCATTTTTTAAAATTCAATAGCTTGTTTTTTCAATCACCAAGCATTTATTTCCTCTCTTCCCTATTACGCCCCCCCCAGTTTATGAAGAACAATAAAACTCATAAAAATACACATAATTGAGCAAATCAGCTATCTTCTTATAATTGGAAGACTGGGTAAATAATGGGGGGGGTAGGTGCCCTACTTCCCTCACAGTGAAGGAGCATCATGGAGAAAACAGGAAAAGTCTCTGGATTTGGAATCAAAGAATATGGCTTCCCCTCCAAACTCTGCTATGTGCTATCTTAATGAATGGAGGAAAGTCACCAAGATTGTGGGTTTCAAAGTGAGAGAAGAATGGAAGTGGCATAGTCAAAGAAATGAAGTAGGAGAACGTTCAATCACAAGAACAACTTGAAATTAGGCAGTTTCTGGAAAGGTCATAGTCCGACTTTAGACCGTCTTGGAAAAAAAAAAAGACCCACCTTATGCCGCCCACTCCTAAACATAACCTAAAGCTCTCAATCTGTAAGTTGTCATTTCTTCTTTTAAAAAAATGACAAAATAGCATCTTTCTTACAGGGAACACAAAGTTCTGCTGTGAACATACCCTGAGTAAAACTCTCAGTGTCTGTGTCTGCCTTTGTAGCAAAGGGACCATATGTTACCGAGTCACTGTACTGCCTTCCCCTAGTAACTTATCTCAGTATCTTTAAAGATATTAATCTCTCGGTCTCTCTCTCTCTCTCTCTCTCTCTCTCTCCTTCCTTCCCTCCCCCCATGTCTGTCTGTCTGTCTCTCCCATACACACACACACACACACACTCATACACAATTTTACCTCATTTGTGGCACAGTGCCTAGCAGATAGTAGACTCAGAAAATGCTTATTTCCTTTCTGAAAACACAAAATTCTACAAGACAAATAATCTTACGAACTAGCAGGAGAGATCACTAATTCCCAGTGTATCCATTGAGCATCCCTTCCTCACTAGCTGTCAGACTTCGACAGAGCAAACAACCCAGAGGCTCTAGTTGCAAGACCCACTTTGGAATTTTCCCTGGTGGTGTAGTTTCTGGCAGGGCAACCACCCAAGTTCTTCTGACCCCACTCTACATGCCCACATCATCATCATCATCAATCATCATCATCATCATCATCATCACCATCATCATCATCAACCATGTTCTAACAAACATCAGACTTCAACTCTCCTCAGTCATATGTACAGAGTAGAGAGAATGTGCTTTTGGTCTGCCTGGAGCAGCCTCTAGGTTGAACCACATTTTCTCTAAGGTTCCTTCTAGCTCTGATCAATCAACCAAACCTTTGATTGTGAAAGATTATGGTAAGAATATTCCCCTTGTCTTACCTTACTCCCTTTCCCTGAAGTCCCAAGTCTTAGCTCTCATCTCTTTACTCCTTATGTAGAAACCCCAGCCCTACTGTCTCAACCCCTAAAATGCTCAGTAAACTCTAAGAGTCATTTTCTAGCAAAATGTAAAGAGAGAAAAAATAAAGGCTAAGACAAAGGAGATGGTATAATGCCTTGGAATGAATATTGCTCTGGAGTCAGAGCATAGAAGTTCCAAACCTATATACAGAACCTGTGTTACCTGTGTGGCTTTCATAAGAAGGGTTTGCATTGGATAGCCCCTGAGCCTCCTTAAGGGTCTAAATCTATAATACTACACTCCTCTGATTTCCTGGGGGAAGCCTGAGGACATCAGAATGCTGTGAGATTGGTGTCTGATGTAATTGTATCAGATGTATTGTGGACTTGAAGGCAAAGAACCACAGGGAGGAAGCTTTGTTGCCCAATCCAGGCTGGTGGGAACAATCCTCCAAGGAGTCTACTTGCCAGCAGCCAAGAATAAGTGAAGGGTGTCATGAAAGATGAACTCTTGTTAAGCTGCAAAGCCAGTCTTGCCAAGAGATAGAAACAAGTTACAGGGAAGCAGGAACTCACTGATGAGTTTTAATGAGTTCCCCAAATCCTGAAGCCCCAGAGGAATTCTCCCAACTCTGGAGGCAGGAAGAGGGGGTTCCAGTACTTAAAAATATCAACAAAATTCCATGCAAGCTACAGAGGCCAAAGTCTCTGTGATTGGGGACCCATTGGAGGTTTCCTCACTCTGGCGATCTTTGTTAAAACAATGTCATTCCGACCCTTCCTCTCACAAGCTGTCACTTCTCTATCAGTTCCTGTATTAAATGAAGCTGCATAGAAGAGAACAGAGAATGACCCAATGGTTTCTTTATTTGCCTCATAATCACTAGTGAATATAATATCAAGGAGAGAGTGCTGGCTTTGAAATCAAGACCTGGGTTTCAATTCCACAGCTGATACTGTGGTCATCCCAGTGTGAGGTGCCCAAAGGCTGGTACCATGCACTTGGCCTTCTTTGTTTCCCTCAAACAGTAAACACTGAAAAAGATCTTGTTTGATTAACTGACCAATCGGGTGATCAGGGAAAGTTTACCTAAACTCTCTGAGGCTCAGTTTTCTTACATATCAAAATGGGGGAAAAAAAAACCTAGAGCACCAAAGAACCTCCCCAGGTTGTTGTCAGACTCCATGAAGATCATGTGTCTAAACCACCTGGAAGACTTGAAAACACTATGGAAATGGGAACTATTATTAGCACTCCTTTGCAGGTTTATTAAAGGAAATCCATTGATAAGTGATTTGTGGTTTGGCATGGGTCTTTGAATACATGTTCTGTATTCACTGAAGGCTTGGCCTGTCTTATCTGGGGAGCCGGGGTTGGCATGTTAACACAGGCCCTATAAACTTGCTGCCTCTCTCATTGTCAAAAAAAACTTTAAAGAGAGAGAGGAACAATGGTAATATAATGTGACATGATGTGATAAGAAAAAATAAGATCATATCATATAAATTATATAACAATATTTATACTATATAATTAGTATAATTTATATATGATATTATATTTGATCATAGATTTAGAACTAGAAGGGATCTCAGAGGCAATTTAGCTCAAAATGGAGGAGGGGTCATACAGAAGAGGAAACTGAGGCCCAAAGAAGCTGCCCATGTGTCCATGGTGATACAAGTCACACAGAGACAAATAATTAGTCACTAAGAATTAATTACTAATAATTCCAAAGTCAACACTCATTCATCTGCTTCGCCGTTATGGTAAACCCCAAAGTGGGTTGCTTGAGCCATGAACGCCCGGGTGTGATCACACAATGAGCCTAAAAAGCAGAGAAACCCCAGTGGCATCAGAGATTTGTAGCCAGAAGAAGAGGAAGAGACAGATTACAAGATAATAAGCATGGCAATACAAGCAGCTAAGCAGAGCAATCAGCCACAAGGAGCTCCAAGGGTTAGCCTTTAGTGAGATGGAGGTACCTAGTCTGGGTTGCCTTCTGGGATCCATGAAATTTAAATCCACACAAACATGCTTATATGTACAAAAGACAAACCCACACCCACATATATACAGAGAGGATTGTATTTCTATATAATTAGTTTTCCTTATAATCCCAAGTATTTGAAATTTAACATGATTTCTCTAGTGAATCATATTGCAAATTCCAAACAGCGACCTGAAATCCAATTCATCACTTATTAGCAGTTACTCCCTTTTCCCATGATTCATTTGGATGCAAATTATACTAAAAGACTGAATCTTGGAAAAGAAGTGAGACCAAAAGCTCTGAAGACTTGGGCAAGAAGCTATAGGGTTCAGGGCCACAAGGGCACATGGTATTTTCTTCACTGCGGACAGCCGAAGGCCCGGGTACCAGGAGAAAGGCAGAGCAGAGAAGTGGGAAACTGATAAGAAAGGGGTGAGATAAATGCAAAACATACTTTAAAGGCATTTGAAAGTAAATAAAATATGGGAATGTCAGGTTCCTGGTCAGGGATGGAAAACATCTACCAGTGCTTGCGGAGAACATCAGGATTGTCACTGGAAAAGGTAAAAAAAAAGTCCTGTTTGAAATGAAAGAAAAAATGAAGGGCATAGAGATTGCAAATCTTAAATTAAGGAGTTTGATTCTTTGTACGATGAAGACTACTTAACTGGAGGGCTAGATCTAGGAAAGGAAGTTGTGGCCACAAAAACTGCTTCATTAAGAACAAGATGGGGGCAGCTAGGTGCGCAGTGGTTAGAGCACCGGCCCTGGAGTCAGGAGGACCTGAGTTCAAATCCATCCTCAGACACTTAATAATGACCTAGCTGTGTGGTGCTGAGCAAGCCACTTAACCCCATTAACTTGCAAAACTAAAAACTAAAAAAAATTTTTTTTTAATTTTTAAAAAATTAAGAACAAGATCATTTTGAAAGAGTTACTGGATGAAGGCGACTGGGAGAAGGCTACACATACAATTTCTTTCAATTTCCACAAACATTTCACCACATCTTTCATGCAGTTCTTGTAGATGAGATGGAGACATGTGGGCTAGAATAGATGATAATTATTTAACTGCACTTAGACCTGACTCAGTGGCTTCCCTGTCTTCCTAGCCAAGATGGTGCAGTGGATAGAGCACCAGCCCTTAAGTCAGAAAGACCGGAGTTCAGATCTGGCCTCAGACACTTGACTTCTTCTAGTGAGGTGACTTTGGGCAATTTATTGAACCCTGATTGCCTCACATCCAGAGTCATCTACAGTTGACCTGATTCCTATTTGGTCACTGGACCCAAATGACTCTGAAGGAGAAAGTGAGGCTAGGGACAGGACAGCACCCCCCTCACTCAAATCCAATTCACGTGCTTGTCATGGAATCACCTCCTTGATGTCATGATCTTCTTTGAGAATAAAAGGTAAATGCCAATTTGCCTTACCTTGTATAGGAAGCTTTCTCAAACTCCTCATATTTCTACTAATTATTTCTTATTTATTCTGAATATAGTTTGCTTTGTAGATTTTTGTTTGTATGCCATCTCTCCATTGTGTTGGAACTTTCCTTTGTCTCTCTTTTGTGTGTGTGTGTGTGTGTGTGTGTGTGTCCCCAGTGCAGGGGCTGACCCATTGTAGATACTCAATATTTATTACTTGACTGATTGAAGCTGTTGAGATTAAAATTGACCCTGGATCATTTTCTTATTGGTCCTCTTTATAAGTAATTGATCTTACCCTGTAGCTGCTTAAGTCATGGTCCTTTGTTTCTCAACCTGGTTTAGAATTCAGCTGACTTGTAATGAGTTAAGTTTAAAAATTCAGCTCTTCTCTGAAAAAATTTTGCTGACCTTGGGAAATGTGTGTGAACAGAAAGGGAATTGGGCCGGATATCTTCACTCCATCAAGTTATCCTTCAAGGATGTCTGGTTTCTATTCAAAAGTCTGGGCTGCCATCTTGTACCTGAACTCAAACAGAGAAGACGTCTTAGTTTCATGAGATAAGAGCAAGGGGATTATTGCTAGGCTCCTTTTACCAGATTTCCCACTGATCATATTGTTCCCTGAGTCTCAACTTTATAATCATTTGTACTAAATCCCATGTTGGCCTCTAATCTATTCTATTCTTTTTTATGCACTTCCCAAACCCTATATAAGGGGAATTGTGCTTTTGCTCAGGGGTTTTTGCATTGATGGAAGCATTTCATGGACCCATTTACTGATAGTTAATAAGCCTCTGCTTATAAACATTATCTTGCTCAGAAAGATGCTTCAGTTTACCTTTTTGTCAAATCTCATTTGTGATGGGTGATATGAAGTCCTTGCAATTCCTCATTTACAGAATATGGGAACCAGACTGAAAGATCTCTTAGATCTCTTTCAGATCTAAATCCTAGGACCCTGTGATCCTATCCCAACACCAGCATGGACATCTGTGTTCTCTCAGAAGTCCATGACATCAAGGAGTGAAGGCAGACTGTGTGCTAAGTCACCAGTCTCACTTTCTCCTCCAGAACTATCTGGGTCCAGTGGCCAGATATGGATCAGGATGAATAGCAATGGCCCTGGATACGAGAGAGCAGAGCAGAGACTGCTACCCCAAAACAGGAAAGCAGCCAAAGAATCATAATTGGAACACCCCCCCCCCAGGCATGGCTGGGACCAAAATCCTTAAAGAGAATTCCTGCCCTGCTGGATGACAGTAGACAATGGAGGGGGGCATGTCTGACAAGCTCTTTGCCAAGCCAGGAGATGTCAGGATGGTGGAGCCTGGTGAAAAATAAGCAGATGTGCATTGCATTGGCATGCCCTTCTCGTGACAAATTTGGTTGAATTTATGTCATTTGTACACAGCATCTGTGGTTATTTTGATCCCAGAAATGGAGCTTTGAGATCAGAGGGTGAAAGGCAGTATGGAAGGAGACAATATTGAATTGAAATTCTCAGCAGGCTGTCAACTTGTGACAGACTGTGGGCGCAATAAAAAAAAAAGTGCTGGTGACTGAGAACCCTTCCTTCCTTGGACCAACCTCCACCATCTTGGTGTAGAGATAAAAGAAACACCAATGAGTCAATGAGAAATTTGTGCTCAGCCTCCAAAATTTAAGGTAAGGACAAAATGCAGTTTGAGAACTCAAGGCAAAGAAGTGCCTCATCTGAACCAACCTGCTCAGAAAGGAAACCTTCATAGAGGCCAGATAACACAATAGGTCAGACAGGTTAGAAGTGGGAGATAGGGTAATATACATTAAGACCCCCTGGGTAATATTACTAGTGGAGCTGTGGGGTCAGTCCAACCATTTTGGAAATTAATTTGAAGTAGGCAAATCAAAAACCTAAAATATCCCAGAGATTCCCCAGCTAGGATGTGTGCCTTAAGGAGGTCATTGTAAAAAGAAAGACTCAATAGGGACAAAGTAGATGCCCATAAATTAGGGAATGACCTGATGAATTCTAGTACCATAAGAAATGATGGATATGATGAACAGAGAACCATGGAAAAGCTTACCTGAGCAATTCAAAATGAATGTGGGCAGAGCCAGGAAAACAAAATGCACCATGACTACAACAACGTAAATGAAAAGAACAACTATTCCCAAACAATCTAAAATGAAGATTTTGAAATAAGAAACATGGTTTTGTTTTCTTTGTAACCTCTACACCAGTGGTATCAAATTCTATTAGAAACAAGGGCCACTGAACATTACAATATGCAAACTCTGTATTAACTTACAAAATCACATATTAACTTTATCTATGTTTTATTGCATTTTAATTATCTTGTCAAATATTTCCCAATTACATTTTAATCTGGTTTCAGTCTCTGAGAGCCCTGGGCCTACAATGAATTGATGTGTCTGACACCTCTGCTTTACACTTATCTCAGGATCTGGTACATACTAAATTAATGAATTTTTATTAACTGATTGACTATGTTCCTGTATTTCCCAACATAAGGACTTGTAATTCTTCCTGGGGATTGGTCCAGGACACAAACCTGGAAGTACCATGTTACACTCCTCATCAGTTCTCACGTAGACAGAGTCTTCCTCCCTGTGAAAAGCTATGAGCCACCTTAGTCATTGCACCCAGGCCATCCCATGAAAAGGCACACAACCACTGTGTCCTTTGTTTAACTCCAGTTCCAATATTAGCCTCTAACTTCAAAGCAATAAGAGTATGGAAAGTAGGCCTCTGATAATATTTTCAACTCCTTGTCAGTTGAGATAACACATGCAAAACACTTTTCAAACTCAATAGGCTATAACATACCATGGAGATATGTGTTTCTTTAGCCATGAAGTCCATTGAGGTACCCCCATTAGCCCAAGTGGGAAAGGGGAGCCATTTTTTCTCAAGTCAGAGACCTAGGCAATAGAATTCTCTTTTCCAGGCACCCACCACCGAACAAGTGAAAAGGAATGAGGATGTCAGACCAAAAAACCAGTTCCTTCTGATTTATAATCAGATGCTCCTTCAAATAGTGTGGGGCCAAAATTTTTACTGTTGTCTCTACCACTTGCTGTATGGACAGATGTAATTTCAAGAGAACTGTAATGAGGAAATGACTTTTATTTTTAGTTTTTGCAAAGCAGTGGGGGGCTAAGTGACTTGCCCAAGGTCATACAGCTAGGTAATTATTATGTATCTGAGGCTGTATTTGAATTCAGGTCCTCCTGACTCCAGGGCTGGTACTCTATCCACTCTATCCAGCTGCCCCAGGGGAATAACTTTTTTTTTTTATTTTTGAAGGCAAATGGGGTTAAGTGGCTTGCCCAAAGCCACACAGCTAGGTAATTATTGAGTGTCTGAGACCGGATTTGAACCCAGGTACTCCTGACTCCAAGGCCGGTGCTTTATCCACTGGGCCACCTAGCCGCCCCTGGGAATAACTTTTTAAAAAAAGAACTTTAATATCTGATTGAATGGGTTTCTACTGAAGTTATTAATGTGAGCATTGGATCAAAATCTTGCTCACAGTTTTATCAAACCAAGGCTACCATTTCCCCAAATTATTGCATCTCAGATGAGCAAGGAGTTTTGATTCATCCAATCTGACCCATACTGGATAAGAATCCCCTCTACAATATACTGATAAGTTGTTAGAGAGGCTTAATTTGAAGGGGGAACCCCTTATCTCCCAAGCTAGTCCATTTCTGCCTTTAAACAAGTCTAATTATTAAGAAGTCTTTTCTAGACATCAACTCTAAATTAGCCTTTTTGTACCTCCACCCATTGCTTCTCATCCTATTCTTTGGAACCAATCAGAGTAAGTAATCACTCTTAAAGAAGACAGGTGTTTAGATACTTGAAGACAACTACTACAATGCACCTGAGTCTTCTCTTCCCTGCCTCCTGGTACATGAGCTTGAGATATGCCAAAGCATTCTTGCAAGAATCTGGAGCAAGCCATATCATGGAAATCCTGTTCCTATGCCTTCAAGTATCTAACAATGCATGAAAATGTGAACACTCCCATGTCCAATCTAGTAACTATGTCATAGGGAATTGTCCAAAAGTTGATAAAGACTACAGAAGTGTCCAAAAATGGAATCTGGGCCCCTTCCTTAGAGGTCTTTAAACCTGTAAAAGCTGAATGAGCACTTGCTGAGTATGTTCTAACGAAGATCCTTTCAGGGATAAGTGGAAGTGGCCACTGAGGTCTGTTCCAATGGCAAATTCTATGAGACCCACAGAGATTCAGCAATGTGCACAGGATCACAGGTAAAGTCCATACCCAGATCTGAACTCCAAGCTTAGCCCTCTGTCCATTAGGGTACCACTGTGTATCATACTTCCTTCATATTCCTATGGTTATCTGGTACATAATAGGCAATTAAGAAATATTTGGTGATGTTGTCTGACACAGGACATGTGCTGTACATCACTGTAGAGCCTCCATTTCTGCCTGAGCTACAGAGAAATAATGCTTGGCAACTTACGTAAGAGGTCTAGCTTGGGAAATTCCAACGTGTTTCTCTAAGGAACTCACAGCATCCTCTCTGTCTGGAAGAATGCAGTCCTTGGTTTCTGAAATGGTGCAAATTTCCTGAATTCCTATTTATGAAACACATTCAATCCCACACAGGGACAGATGGTGGATCCTAAATATAAATTTGGTGGAAGTCTCTAAGAATCTAAATCTGAGATTATGTCAGAAGGAAAACGAATCGGTTTTGGATTAGACAGTGTCTCTCTTCCTCTGAGATCTTTTAATTATCAGCTGTGGTTGCAGTAAAATGATTCATCTGGGATCATGAAATAACATTAATAATGAGAATGAATTCATTTTCCCATCAATCTAAGGGACTCCTGGTGATAGATTCTCTTTACCAGGGAGGGTAAAAAAGACAATGATGGACATCGATGCAGGAAAACCTGAATTCAAATCTGTGCTTAGTCACTAATTAGCTAAGGGATCCTAAGCAAACCACCTCTGTCTGCCTCAGTTTCATTATTGGAAAAATAGAAATAACAATAGTGCCTATCTCCCAGATTGCAAGGGTAAAATGAAATAAATATTTATATTTATAGACTTATCATAATAGCAACAATAATATAATAATAAAATATAAATATTTCCGATCATCATAAAATACTTGGCAAACCTTAAAGACTATATAAATGTGAACCACTGTTGTTGTTTTTGCCAAAATCAATTAGCACTGAATCATGAAATTATACTTTTAGTGAATACTCTGAGATACAAGCCTAAGTGACTTGTCCAAGATCACTCGACTAGCATCCATCAAATGATAGCCCTGAGCTGTGCTTTCCCGACTTCCTCCTGACTTCCTTTCCACTTTACCCTACTACCACTCAATAATGATGAGGACAACATTGATAATTATTATCTTATCTAATTGAACTCCATCAAGGAAAGAAGATGAGATGAACAATAACCACTCACATCTATATGGCACTTCAAAGCTTTATTTACAAATTTCCCACTGACATAGCAAATCTGTGGTTGTGGCTGGTTTTTTGGTCCAATTTTGTACATGAGAAAACTGAGACTAAAATATATTCAGACATTGCTTTTGATATCTGAGGTAGAATTCAAACCAGGATCATGACACTAATCAACATGAATCAAGCATGGCCATGATGAGATTCTATTGAGTTCTATCAGACAAATTTTGAAATACTTCTTTCATGATTTTCATAAAGGAAGCCTTGCTTCTCAATGATCTTTGTCCCAAATATTTGTTTCTTCTTCTTCAAAAAGACATTAAATTGTTGAAAAAAACAAATATTCACCAGTGTTGGAAAGCTTGGTATCTGGTAAGATTTACCAAATATGTTCACGGTATGAATTATGACATTTTAATTTGCTACTTTAAAAATGAAGACCTAAGACTGAGGAAAACCTTGATTTTTATTCAAAAATGATACACCATTTGAAAATTATTCTTCTAAGACTCTTCTACCTGAAAAAGTGATATGAAGGACTATTTTAAAATTATAACTTTAGAATTTTCTGGAATCACTCAATTTCGGAGTTTAGATGAAATAGTCATGTCTTCTAATGCCTAAAATAATTATCGACAGTTAAAGAGGACACGCTTTCAACAGGAGAGTTTAAGATGCAGCATTCTGTAATGGAAAGAGGATTTGATTTGGCCATAGGCAACCTGAATTCAATCTTGCTTTTGTCACCCACAAACTTTGTGACCTTGAGCAAGTCAGCCCGCTTCTCTGGTCCTCAGTTTTCGTCTCTATGAAATGGGGGAGTTGAACTGTATTATCTGCCAGAATCTTTTGTGTCTGAATCTCTGATTTTTCATCCTTGTAGCATATAAACCTAGACAGAAATTCATTGAGCTCTATCCAATTAAATGAGGGAAAAATCGAGCACATAACCTTAGCTATTTCTACATTCCACCACACCACAGCATCACATATCACTTGCAATCAGAACATTTATATAGATTTTTTTTCAGATATATTCTGTTAGAGTAACACCACAAAGGGAATCTAGACATTCCAAAATATTCCTCTGATAAGCCACTCTCTAATCCCCTAAACATTTCCCTTTATGAATCAATATAGACCAAAATATCCCCATGCTAAACCATGTTGAGAATGCCAAAATACTCCCTTTTGTGTCCCCCATATGACCATGTCATTAGTCTATCTAGACATTTCAAAATAATTTTCAATGGGCCAACTTAAAATTGTCCAAATATTCTATTAACCACATTCAGATTCAGGACCCTTTTTGACAACACTGTAAAAATTTCAACATTGTAAATATTAAAGAAAGATGATAGCAAATAAAATAGGATAAACAATGAGACTGGACCTTCAATTTCACTGATAGAAAAAAATTCTCATATTAGGAGAATTCCACCAATCCACAGACTAGCAGCATTTCTACAATGTACAATTTAAGAGTTGTGTCAAATACCAAGAGATTAAGTCACTTAGGCAGGGTCATTTAGCCAGTGTGTGTCAAAGACAGGACCTGAACCTAAATTTTCTTGACCCCAAGGCCAGGTCTCTAACCATCATACCAAGCTGCCTCTTCACAAATCAATAGCAATAAGCAAATGAACTCATGCCTTCAGAAACAAGACTTCTCTCTATAACAGAAGTGTTATTTTATTAGCATTTTGAACAAGATTTCTTTTTATTGGATTGAATATTTGTTCGTTTTTTTTCTTTTAGGTACATACCACCAAAGCAGTCTTGAAACAATTGAGACATATAACGCACATTTTCTCTGACATTTGCCATTAATAAAAACCTCTCTTGGTTTCTATTTACATGCATTGCTACTCAAACCAAAACTCTTTCACATTATCTTCCAGAAAACATTTTCACTGTTCAGAAGCCACAGCATGAAGTGACAAGAGACCAAAACACTCCCCAAAGGCCAATAACTGTTTCACAAAGAAGCAATAATTTAAATGAGGAGAGCAAAGCCCTTGACATCCCTGCAGCAGGGCTAGGAAGCAGCACTTGGAAAATTAAATTTTAATCTAGAAATTTAATTTGGAATCCATTTACCTCTCTTGGCTTACAGTTGTGATTGCAATGCTTGGAAGTGTCAGCAAAGGTAGAGTGGTAGGTCTTGAAATGCTATCACCATCAGGTGTCCGGGCTCTTTCTGACTGTCTCTGGGATAGCGGGGGCAACTGGAGGTTCCCAGAGCAGCATCTTCTCCCCCTCCAGAGATCAATTCCTAGGGTGTTACTGGAGGAGCTGTAAGATTTACTCAGGTTGCATTCCAAGTAATCCTTAACATTCTAGAATAAAAAGAAGAAAAAAAAGAGAAAAAGGAAACAGTCAATTATGAATATAATGCATATTTCACTGAGTAAAATAAATTGAACCCAAAGACCAATCCTCACAATGGCTATGATGTATAAATGGAAAGATCACAGAAGCAAAATCCATCATACCACATTAGGGGAAAAAATCATTGACAATCCCAGAGAAGAGAGAGTTGAAGATGCTCCCTCCTTCATGGCAGAGAAGTAGGGGATTAAATATTCTATATACACAACAAGGAGAGAGCATCTCTTAGCATGTCTCCTCTTGGAATTTCTTTGGTTTTTCCATTATTCAATGTTGGACTTCCTTTCTGTGATCTTTCCATTTATATTTTCTGGCAATTGTGGTTATTAATCTTTGGCTTCTGTTTATTTCATTCTATGGTTCATAGCATATTCATATTCATTCTGGTCCTATAAGTTCAAAGTCTCCCCAATTCAGAACCCTTTCTTCTAAACCATTATCTGATTTTCTATCTTGAGAATATTTCTGCAAAATCTAGGCATGTATCTCTAATGTATAAGCATAATCAACATAAACATAATTCTCAGGAAAATTGCAACCTTAGGCCTAAATCAATTATAGTTAATTATCAATTATCTCTAGCAAATTTGCAAGCCCTGTCTGATCTCTGAATCCCAGAATGCCTTCAGGAAACTTTCCACCACTCATCAGTTAGCAAATATTCAGGGAATGAACATTAATTTTAATATTAGCCTCAGGAAAGAGTAATACAGAATATAGATTTTCTGTTGCTAATAGTAATAGCAATAATAAATATCCGTCTGCTGAAGTGGGAACTATTTAGGGATATTTGAGGATTATCTACACAGTCAATCCTCAGCACCTTAATGGCCCGTTTTTTAAGAATTAATACTGTGATGGTTGTCAGCAAGAAAAATCTGGGGCTAAACCTCTGACCAAAATAGAAAAGAAGAAAGAAAAAACCTAGAGAAGGATAGAAAAAAGTCCAAGCTTATTGGCCCATGTCATCACCCAAGGGACCCTTAGCTAGGGAAACTAACAGCTATTACAATAGATGAGTTTGTCCAAGTCCCCTCCATTTTTTTTTCTTTTGACTTACACTTGTTATTTTGTGGGCACAGAAAGGGAACAGTTTCCACCAAACCAGACCAACAACTCTGGTGAAACTTGAAGTCTTAGAGAGTCACTTGGGGCCCCTGAGACTTGTCCGGAGTCATGAATCCAGTATTTATCAGAAGCAGGACTGGAATCCAGGTTTTCCTGACTCCAATTGCAACTGGATAGCTTCTGTCTTACTTTCTTTTTTAAATCTCCTTCATTTAATTCAAAATATGCTGGGGGTCTAGAATCCTTTCAGAAAAGGGACCAATTCTCCATCCTACCCATGCCAGCTTGGAATGCATCGTCACTTGACCATACTTGAGTTGATTTTACTATTCTAAGGACATGATGAAGGGAATGATCAATGGCAGAGGACATGGCTTGGGCCCCTTCTCAAAAATGAAGCCATACTAAAGGGTGGCTTATGTTGGTGGTCCACACTCAAGAGAATGAACATTGAAACTTTCCATACTCTGCTAGATCGATAGATAGAGAACTGGTGAAGCATATGTCTATATGATTTATATTACATAAATGCATGAACATACATACAAATATACATACATGCACATGTGTATCTATATCTTCATGTATATGTACCCTATTTTATAAAATGCTTATACTTTAGTTGTGCATGTGTATGACTGATACACAGGTACATTTATACACATATGTATGAATGTATGTATATGCTATTTAAGGTCTCCATCTGACTGCATATGGCAGTCTGACCATTTTGACATTCTTTTATTTCTTGACACCCCAAATAGACACTATAGACACTCCAAAAGGATAGCAAATTGGGCTCAAAACTGAACAAGATGGGTAGAACAGACTAGATTGTTTTTAATTCCTTTAATGTTTCCAGCTTTTGAGAGAAATGATTATTTTTCTTTTATATTGATAATCATTTGCTATGGGGAAGAGGCAGGACTTTTGCCTATCCTGTTTCTTCATTCCCTGTTCTGTCATATCAGCCCTTGAGGAATGGGGCCAATAATGAGATTGGATTGAACTTCCTCCTCAATCTTGTTCAGACTTCACCCAAGAAGGGAAGCCCATTGTGTTCTGCTCTGTTTGGGTGAGATGTAGTTCCTGTATCTAAAATGCCTAAGACTGGGGTCTAATCAAAATCACCACTCCTAGCCCTCCTTTAGAAAAGGTCCACCTCTCATTATAATATTCATTTTTATTCATTGTTAACTAATCAGAATTGATTTCCACCTACTCTAGGAATACCTACTATTCCAAAGCCATATAAGTATAAAAAAATCACCAGGATCCATCTTAGCTTTAAGAAAAATGGCCAAATGACTATCCTTCCATTAATTACTTGTTAGCCATAATAATAAACTGATTAATTACTCAGGAATTATGCTTCTTGAACTTCTTTTTTTTTTTTTGCAAGGCAATGGGGTTAAGTGGCTTGCCCAAGGCCACACAGCTAGGTAATTATTAAGTGTCTGAGGCCAGATTTGAACTCAGGTACTCCTGACTCCAGAGCTGGTGCTCTATCCACTGTGCCACCTAGCCTCCCCATCTTCTTGAACTTCTTGAACTGAAATGAAGGTCTATCTTTGAAATATCAATCCTTTTGGCATTTGTTTTTTTTTTTGTCTGTGAGATATGAATTATTATAGTCTCCATAGAAGAAAATATGAGGATCACCCAAAAGACAATGGAAGTGCTCTTGAACAGATAGCAACACATTACAAAAAGAAATTGCACATGAAAAGTTGTACAAAAGACAATCACTATACCGAGATAAGATCAAAATGGGTGCAGAATTTAGACATAAAAGGCAATATGATAAGCAAACTAGGAGAACAAGGAATAGTTTACCTGTCACATCTATGGAAAGAGAATCCGTTTATGACCAAGGAAGAGATGGAGAGTATCATTAAAAATACACTGGATAATTTTGATTACATTAAATTAAAAAGCTTGTACACAAACAAAACCATTGTAACCAAGATCAAAAGAAATGTAGTAAATTAGGAAATAATTTTTACAATTAGTATTTCCAACAAAGGACACATTTCTAAAATATATAGAGAATTGAGTCAAATGTATTAAAAAAAAATAAGCCATTCTCCAATTGGCAAATGGCCAAAAGATATGCAAAGGCAATTTACAGATGAGGAAATCAAAGTTATCCTTAGTCATATGAAAAATTGCTCTAAATCATTACTGATTAGAGAAACGCAAATTAAAGCATCTCTGAGGTACCATCTCACACCTCTCAGACTTGCCAATATGACCACAAAGGACAATGAACAATGTTGGAAGGGTTGTGGGAAATCTGGGACACTAATGTATTGGGGTGGAGCTGTGAACTGATCCAGCCTTTATGGAGAGCAATTTGGAATTATACCCAATGGGCAATAAAAATATGCATCCCCTTGTATCCAACAATACCACTTACTGGGTCTATATCCTAAAGAGATTATGGAAAAAGGATAAAAAGGATAAAAACATAATTTACACAAAAATACTCATAGCAGCTCTGTTTATGTTGACAAAGAACTGAAAAACAAGGGAATGGCCATCAATTGGGGAATGGTTGAACAAATTGTGGTCTATGTATGTCATGGAACACTATTGTTCTATTAGAAAGCAGGAGGGATGGGAATTCAGAGAAACCTGGAAAGACTTGTATGAACCGATGCTGAGTGAGATGAGCAGAACCAGAAGAACATTGTACACCCTAATAGCAACATGTCAATGATGATCAACTTTAATGGACTTTCTCACTCCATCAGTGCAAGAATCAGGGACAATTTTAGGGGATCTGTGGTGGAATATACCATTTGTATCCAGAGAAGGAAGTGTGGAGTTTAAACAAAGACCAAAGATTATTACCTTCAATTTTTTTTTAAAAAGTTGTCTTATATACTACATAATTTTGCTATCTCTAACATTTTATTTTTTCCTTAAGGATATGTTTTTTTTTTCCCTCAACACATTCAAGTTCAATCTCAAAGTAGAACATGGAAATAATGTAAAGATTATCAGACTGCCTTCTGTGGGGGGAGGGGGAGGGAAGGCAGGGTGGGGGGAAAAGTGTAAAATTCAAAACCTTACCAAAAAATTATAGGTAGAAACTACCATTGTATATAATTGGAAAGCAAACATGTATATTAAAAAAAGACAGACTCAAAGAAGTGGATGTAAGAAAAAAATCAGATGAATTGGAAAATAGCAAGACAGCAGGATCACCAAAGGAGAGCCAGTGAGCACTACTCAATGTATGAAAGAAACACAAGGAATGTCTCCAGCACATCTGAGATGAACCAAGAGAAGATAATGGACGGGAGCCACACAAGTTGCAGAGGCATACATGAGCTTGATTCAGCATCACTGGAGGGTCCACAAGTCCACTGATAGACTGGATAATATTTGACTGCATATATTTGGGTACCTAAAATACAAATAAAGATCCATCTTGACTTTGCCCTTATTTATGGACAAGAAGGAAAGAAGCATTTATATAGCTCCTATGGACCTCAGCACTGTGCTAACCCTTTAAATTATCTTATTTGAGCCTCACAACAATTCTCAGACATAGGTGCTATTATTCTTCTCACCACATAGTTGAGGAAACCAACACAAAAAGAGATTAAATAAGACACCCGACTAATAAATGTCCGAGATTGGTTTTGAACTCAGGTCTTCTTAGTACTAGACCCAGTGCTTTCTCCAATATGGTTACCTAGCTGTCCAAAATCCAAAGGCAGTGGTTGCTCTCTTTGGGTGAATACTGTGCGTTCCCACATCAACATCACTTCCAATTTCTTTAGAAGATGAACTAACTTCTATCCAAAGCAATTAGGAAATTCTGATCAGTAAACTAGGGAGATTTAAGTCACTTCATTCCAAATGGGCAGTATGCCTGTCTCTGATAGTCAGAACCAGAAACAAAGAGTCACTCAGCTCTGTTCTGTGTTTGTGTGTGTGTGTGTGTGTGTGTGTATTAATTAATCCAGGCTAAAAAGGATTGATCAGGATGCTGCTAATTAATTGATAGGGGCTTGGCTGGGAAAGCAGTCCCCAGGGCTTTGAAGAGTGTAGGGAGCAACATGTGAACACAGAGTGACAGATCATGGTTGGAGCCATGAGCAAAAGAGGGTTTGAGTGGTTCATTTGTGTGCACGTGTTCAGGTGGGGATTTTCAGTAGGTTTATGATAGGTTATCTTTCAGGGTAGATCCCCAAAAGGTTTCAGTTGTCCTTAGACCAAATCTGGACTAGGAGACATGGGGAGAATGGTGCATTAATTTAACGAACAGAGGCAGGAGTCCCTGGCATATAAATTCAAGCAGAGAAACTGAACGAGGTTTGGGACTAGGCACCCTTCCTACAGTCAGACAGATTTTATGTATGAATAGTATAGTTTTGAGCTCCCAGTTGGCTTTATATAAGGGGAAAAAACAGCACTTAGAAAACCCCAAACCAGAGAGTCAGAGTATCAGTGGTTCTATGAGACAACCTAAGATGGCAGCTGTCAGACGAAGAGTGATGACCATTTAGGGTAGAACAGGTCAGCATGTCTTTGTCAAAGAAAAAACCAAAACCAAAACTAAATGTGATGAGAGATATAACACATGATCAATTCTCTTGCAAATTTTAATCTAAGTATATTATCAATGTGGAAGATAAACTATACATTTTCAATTTCTACCTTCCTCTTAGAAGTCACTTAACTATTCCATTTAGATCAAGAATTAAAACAAATAGGGGCAGCTAGGTGGCTAAGTGGGTAGAGCACCAGCCCTGGAGTCAGGAGGACCTGGGTTCAAATCCGATCTCAGACACTTAATGATTACCTAGCTGTGTGACCTTGGGCAAGTCACTTAACCCCATTTACCTTGAAAAAGAATTAAAACAAATAAACTTCAAAATAAAATTGTACCTTTGCTCAATACCTTACTGCTCCAAATACTGCTTCAAATATTGACTTGTTTATTCTTCAATTTAACTTTTACGGATGGGCCAGTCTCTATCCTTATCAGAGCTCCTGAAACAGAACTCATCTTACTCTGGGATGCCCTTTAAGGTGTATAAGTGCTTTGCTTCCTTAACCCTGTCCTTGTGAAGCCTTATTTTCCAGTCTTCCTGATCAAGAAACCGCTTAATTCCTGCAAGATAATGCTACCCTTCACCTGCTCTAAAGACATCCCTAGTCTTGATTAAAATTTATTTGCCTCCAAGCAATGATTTTCTCTTGTACAAATGGATTGTCTCTGTGTGTGTGTGTGTGTGTGTGTGTGTGTGTGTGTGCGTGTGTGTGTGTGTGCATGAGAGAGAGAGAGAGAGAGAGAGAGAGAGAGAGTAGTGGATGAATAAGTTATATAATATCTCTCTCTAGTCCCTGATTCCTCCCTCCTGGTGTTTGTGCTGCATTCTACATCATAGTCCCCTGGCTCAGCAAGAGACCAGACTCATTTTTCTTCAACAATCAACCCATCATATGGGGCAAAGGGACTTGGAGCAGAAGTTGGAAGAAGCTGATTGAAAGCCAATTCCACCACATAATGCCTGTGGGGCCCTAGGAGATGAGTCTGTTGCTGTAGCCTCCATCTTGTTCTTTGTTGTTTTTTTGTTTGTTTTTTTATGTTTTTGCAAGGCAAATGAGGTTAAGTGGCTTGCCCAAGGCCACACAGCTAGGTTATTATTAAGTGTCTGACACTGGATTTGAACCCAGGTCCTCCTGACTCTAGGGCTGTGCTTTATCCACTGCGCCACCTAGTTGCCCCTAGTTCTTTTTTTTTAAATAAAAATTGATTCCACCCAAATATTTAGGGAATTTGTAAAACTACATGGGAATTCATCTCCCATTTCCTGAGTTACTTGATCACTAAGCAAGGGAATCATCAGAAACTTAGTTGTGTCCTTTTTCTCTCATTCTAACACAAACTCGATATACACAGCAAAGGGACTGAGAAAAGCAAGCCACATTTTTCAGTTCTTTTCCATGCTCAGTGGTAGGAAGGAGATCTTCAGCTACCTCAGAGATCATCCAATCCAGCCCCTTTGGTTTTAAAATGAGAAAACTGAGGCTTGAGGTTACACAGAGAGGATGTAGGAATCATAGATTTTGATTTGGAAGGGAACGTGAAGCTCATCTAGTTCCAGACAAGTAAACTGAAGCTCAGAGAAATGACCCAAAAGACTCCTGGAGGTAGGACAGAGCAGAAGTGAGACTTGAAGTCAATCATCTGACTCCAAATCTCCTCCCCACCACCACCACACAGAATCTAACACAGAGGCATTCTGGAGCAGAGAACTTTGCTTGATCTGGTATCAGGTGGCTTGGGAATGAGGAAGGAAGGGAAAGAAGAGAGGGTGGGAGGAGGAGGAGGAAGGATGGGAGGAAGGAAGGAAGGAATAGTGGGAGGGAAGGAAGGAGGGAGGAAAGAAGGAAGGAAGGAAGGGAGGGAGGGAGAGAAGAAGAAAAGGAGAGGGGAAGAGGAAAAGAAGGAAGCAAGGGAGAAAGGAGGGAGGAAGGAAATAAGCACCTATGTTGTTAAGGGACTGCCCAGCATGATGTGCCCAAATCAAAATAGATGCTGTGCTCTATGAACAAAGCAGAATTGCATTATCTCTGAAAAGATGTCAAGCCCTCTCCATCCCAAATGGTCATCTGGACTATTTGTGCCTACCTAAGTGTGGAACCTTCCAAGTTCATTTTGGTCTGCACAGACTCAGTGGGCCACACTGAACCGTGACCTAGTGATGTCATTTAGGTCCTCTTTGAGAATGAAGGCCAACCACCAACCAATATTCTCAGTTGCTGTGCTAAACACTTTACCAACATTATCCCCTTGAGGTGAGTGCTAGATATGGGCTCAGAAAAGCTGTGTTTCAGTCCTGCTTATGATGCCTACTCCCTTTAGAACCTTGGCAAAGTCATTTATTCATCCTGGGCCTCAGTTGACCTATGTATGTATAAGAAATGAAAGGGTTAAATAGGATGGCCTCTAAGTTCTCTTATATTCCTAAATCTAGGGTCTTAGGAAACATGGTCAGATTATCTCCTTGGATCTCCTCCCATAGCTTACTACCTGAGCACAAGACAGAAACGGGAAGAACAGGAAGAACCCTGAATGCGAGGCCTTACCTCATCAGCGGTCACTGTCATAACACTCCTGCTTTTCTTCATCCTAGACAGGAAGACAGGCCCCTGGGGTGATGCCTGTTATTCAACCCGGTTCTTCTGGCAGCTCTCCACACCTACAGGGAAGAAGGGAAGACCAAATTGACAGCTCAGTCCTATGGGGAAAGCACCAGCCTCTGGCTGCCTCACCTCCAGCTCACCTGGCGGAGGCAGTGGTGCTGTCAGCAGAGGAGGAGGGGGTGGAGGAGGAGGAGGAGAGCAAAAGTTCAAAGCCGACATTGTTGTTTCAGAATTTCTTTCCAAGATGTCAAAAACACTTCAGCCTTTGAGGATCATGACTCTTGGGTGACTTGTTACCCCAGGCCCCGGCACAGCTCAGGTGGTGAATGTCACTTTAGATTAGATGAACCCAGGTAAAAATATGATATAAAATACATTTCAGGAGACTGAAACAAGGCCCCCTCTAATTGAAGAAAGAAAACAATTTAGATTTACTGAACTCACAAGCTAGGAGGGATTCCTGCATTAATATGTATCCTGTCCCTGTTTTATGTATGGTCACCTTCCAGCTGTTAGAATGGAGATAAAGTTGATCTTTCAGGACATGTAGGTTTAAATCCTGCCTCCATTACATGTTGGCTGTGAGACCTTGAACTAGTCACTTGATCTCATTCAACTTCAAATCCCTCCTCTATAAAATAGAATAACAATATTCCCTACTTCCCAGGAATGCAGTAGAGCTCAAGCAAGATAATAATTGCAAACCTATATAAATGCTTGCTATGATAGTTATTATCAGCTCCACAAGTATCCATGCAAGTCAGAAGAAACAGAAAATGTGCCCCTCCCCCCACATCTAGGGTGGACCCTCCTCCCTGACAGAATTTATGAGAAAACATAAAGGAGAAAATATTAGCTATAACATGACGGGGTTGGAGGGCAGAGATTGTTTAAGGATTGTTTAAGGGTTGTCTTTGGGTTGCTAGCGTTATACTGCCTATCCTCGGTGTTGTTCAGTCATTTAGTAGCCCCTGATGTTTCATGAGCCCAGTTGGGTTTTCTTGGCAGAGGTACTAGAATAGAGTACCATTTCCTTCCCCAGCTCATTTTACAAAAGGGGAAACTGAGTGGAAAAGAATGAAGAGACTTGCCGATAGCTAATATTGCTTACCCTTTGTTCTAGAAGAAAAATATGACCTCAGAGAGGTGATGTCATGACAAGCGCAGGAATTGGATGTGAGGGAAGGGATGCTGAGAAAGTCACCAGCCTCACTTTTTCCTCCAGAGTCATCTGGGACATGACCCTGGATACGAGGTTAAGTGACTTGTCCAGACTGAGGCTGGATTTGAACTCAGAAAGATGAGTTGTCTTTCTTTCTATGAACTATGGTACAACCTAGCAATCTAGAAAGTTCTTAAATGTGTGTTTGATTGATTCCCCCTCTAATCTTATGATTTTATGAGTTTTCACCTGCACCTCTGATGGGAATGCTCCCATCAGTGAGGTGACAAAGTCAACAGATTATCAAAGTATGACAAGACGTGTCTTGGGGGAAGAAAACCTCAATTCGATGGAACAGTCAGTGAACATGAGGAATTGGAGTCCATGGAGTCCCCAAGGTCTGGGTTTCCCAAGCTGCCATCTTCCTTCTGAAGATCAAGTCAAGAGTGGGAGCTTTCTGTATATTCCACAGATATAGAGGGATTAAGAGCCGGATGATGGCTCAGCTCTGGCTTAAGTGTGAAATGCTAAGTAGCGACACAGTCCTGTCATCACCCAGGAAACCAAGGCTCCTAGTTTCAAACCATCATTTTACAGAACAATAAGGATGGAAAACTCAAAACTGATGAAGCAAAAAGGATTATCCCCAGGAGAGATGAGAAAGAATAGTGCTCTACCTGGGAGATTTCTAGGAATGCAGGAAAAGGTTCTACCCAGTGTGAATTATTCATATCTCTATGAAAGCAGCAATAGCAATCTAGTTATATAGTCAAAACAGACCTGAGCTTAAATTAGACTGAGAAAGTCATTTAGCTTCTGTCTGTCTTAGTTTCCTCTTCTGTAAAATGGGTCTAATAATATCACCTGCCTCCCTCGGTTAAGAAGAGAACAAAATAATGAAATATTTGAAAATTGATTTAAAAACTTTCAAGCCCTAAATGAATGTCATAAACTATTTGTTTTGTCAATATTATTGCTGTTGGGGTGTTTACAAAGGAGGAAAAGTCATGAAATTGTTCTACTGTCTGATATACTGCATTCTAGAGAAGTCTGTATATATTCACAAGTTAACCAAGGCAGGTCAGAAACGGACTGTTGATTTGTTTTACAGAGCCGGATCGCTGTAAGCCAAAGCCATAACCAAATACCAACCATATTTTAAATGGATTTTAATGACCACTCACTCTCTTGGTTCCTCTGTATCAAGGAAGGAAAAACCCAGGTGTAGGACACATCCCACTGAGTTAAAGCATTATTTAAGGCAGAGACAGGGAATGTCCAGCTTGTGAGGCCCGTGAAATCATTTGGTCTGGCACTGCCACAGCAACCACAAGCAGGATTCAAAATTCTATAGATCTAGGAGCTTTTTAGGGAAGAATTAATTAAATGTTTGGCCAAACAGAGCAGATTCATTTTTAAGTTGACAATTTTTATGATCACAAATGATGTTATAAATATCCAAATAGCCCTTGATTTAAGCCTAGAGTTGTAGGGACTCAATGCTGCCAATTTCAATGACTCTCCTCCCTTTCCTGACTATTTGCAGAGATAGGAGACCATGGGTGTTGGAGATTATATTCTGAAAGACTTTCTAAAAGTTCATTAGTTTTCTGAACTTCTTTCCCCTTTGAATTCTTTATTATAAGGGATGTCTCTCTGGGAGGAAGGGGAAGAGAAGAGATGCAGAGGGAAATGTAGATGATATAAAAGCAAAAGAATAAATTAAAATTGATTTTTAAAAATGAAGTATATGTTAAATCCATGAAATGGAGCTATTATTACATGAGGGACTGACACATTCTCTTCTCTTCTCTCTCTCTCTCTTTCTTTCTCTCTCTCTCTCTCTCTCTCTCTCTCTCTCTCTCTCTCTCTCTCTCTCTCGTTCTATCTGTCTGTCCCCCTCCCTCCCTCTAGCTCTCCTCTCTCCTCTCTATGCATTTGTCTCACTCATTTCAGCAGATGATCCAAGAGGGATGGCAGGCCTTGCTCAATTTGTCCTTTCTCCCAGTCACCTGATTTATTTTCCTCAAACCCATCTCCCTGCAGAACCTCTGGTAGCTCCCGACTATGCCCAAGATCAAACATAGAGAATTATGTTCCCCACTTATACCTTTCACAGCCTAATCCCAAATGTCATTTCCAGACTTAATAGGTTTGAAGATTTTTCTCAACACAAAATCAGAGACATTAATAAACAACCGTTCATTCAAAGATGGAAAAAAAGAGAAATTCTTAAGACTTGTCATCGAGTCTACCCCCCAATTGCTCAACTCATTCTTTATACCTATCACAAATAGCTCTTTTGTCTAGGGGCAGTTAAGGGTCCTAGAGTCTCTGAGCAAGGGGTCTTAGTCCCCTACCACAGTTACTAGTTGTGTAGCATTTATCTTCTTCCTGCCTCAGTTTTCCAAACTACAAAATGGAGATAATAACCATGCCTACCTCGCAGGCTTTTGTGATATCAAATGAGATTACAATTGTTCAATGTTGAGCATAATGTCTAGTACATAGAAGGCACTGTATAAATGCTTTTTCTGTCTTTTGTTAGACCGGTTTCTCTCTCCTTCATCCTGCTCCTTTTCTTTCTTCATAGCTGTCACCACTAATTGGCCATAATATGATGTCTTTTTGTCCTTATCTTTGCATTTATTGAATAGAATACCATATTACTTTCTTTTATTTTCTAAAAGTAGAACAGATGAGAAGAACATTGTCTATTTCTAAGAATAAATTAAAACTAAACAGAGTCGCCTTTTACTCATATACCACTTAGCTGCATTACCTCACCCTCAGCTTTGAATTCCTTTAGAGGTTCCTTTAGAGATAAAATATTCTGTTCCAAACAAAAATAATCCTCTGAGATTGAAGGTTCCCAAATAGATCACTGTCTGTGAAATTATTAACATATATGTGCATATATTATACATATTTGTGCCTCTTTGAAATTAGAAATGAATTTTCTATTTTTATAGTATTTCTGATAAACCTCATTTCTCAAAGACATAGAGAACCAAGTCAAATGTATGAGAATAAAAGTCATACCCCAATGGATAAGTGGTCAAATGATATGAACAGTCAATTTTCAGACAAAAAAATCAAATTGATAAGGAGAAAAAGATGCTCTAAATCACTGAATTAGAGAAATGTAAATTAAAGCAATGTGAAATATTACCTCATACTTATCAGATTGGCTAAGTTTAGGGCAAAGGAAAATGATCAGTGTTGGAGAGGATGTAGGAAAATTGTTGGTGGAGTTGTGAACTGATCCAGCCATTCCAGAGAACAATTTAGAATTCTTACCAAATGGTTATAAAACTGTGTGTCCTTGAATCATGCAACACTATGTGTAGGTCTCTATCTCAAAGACATTTAAAAGGGGGGAGGAGAATCTCTTTGTACAGTAATATTTATAGCAGTTCTTTTTGTGATGGCAAAGAATTGGAAATTGAAGGGACACAAGTTTAGGTGGATGATTGTAATGGAAAACTATCCCTATCCTATTGCTTACTATCTCAAGGAGAGGTGAGGGGGAAAGAGGAAGAATAAAATTCAGAACTCTAAACTTTAAAATAAAATGTTTAAACCTTTTCCCATGTAATTGGGAAAATAAAATATTTTTTAAAAGTAATGCATCTTATTCAATGTTGAGATCACATAAAGTTCAACAGAAAAACAGAACTCATTACTCTTCCCTTCAAACACTCCCCTCTTCTCAGTTTTTGGAATGTGGAATGAAGAAAGCTCGAATCATTACTTGGACATCAACTGTGTGACCAGGCAAGTCACTTCACTTCTTTGTCTCATTTTCCTCACCTAGAATGGGAGTTATCTGCTGCTGCTGATGACAGTGTCTGCTTCACAGAGTCGTTGTGAGGATCAAATGAGTGAAAATATGGAAAGCACTTTGTATGCCTTCAAGGGCTCTTTGAGACTGGCTCTTATTTATAAGGGGCCCAACAACTTCCCGATCATCCACGTTTTTCAATTTGGTGCTATCCTGGACTCCTTACTCTGACTCATATTTCTTATCTGTGGCCAGATCTTCTTATTTAGTGACATTTCTTATAAATGTTCCCTTCTCTATACCAACACAGTCAAAGTGCCCCTCCCTAGCCCCCCCCCCACCTTGGGATAAGACCACATAACCTTTCAACCGGATTCCTCAATATCTACCTGCCTGGTCTCCCCATCTGAAGCCTCTCCCTATCCCATTCAGCTTTCAAATGGCTTTCTGAAAGCACATGACTAACTCTCCCCACCCCCCACCCCATCTATCTATCTGTCTATCACTTTATGGTTCTCTTTGTCCAATTCTGTCCATCTTTCTCTGGCTCCATCTCCCTCTATCTCTGAGAGAGAGAGAGAGAGAGAGAGAGAGAGAGAGAGAGAGAGAGAGAGAGAGAGAGAGAGGATGGTCATTCCTGAGTTGTTTCCCCCTCTAGATTGGAAGCTCCTTTGAGGTCAGGGTCTATCTTGGGGGGGCATTGGTGATATTTTTTGAATCATCTGCACTTACCTCAATTCTTGGAACATGGTAAATGTTTAATGAGTGACTGTTGATTGACTGACCCAATGGTGAGATCACAAACATTTCCTAATTAGCTAGCTGAATACATGAGCATGCCTACTGTGAAAAATATCCTTACCATTTAAATTCAAATAAGAATGTTGACCAAAAACTTCTCTAACCCCAAACTGGACTTTGTCATTCTTATTATGACCAAAAAAGAGTAGAAAATAAAATTTGGTATTTACCTTTTTTCAAATGAGGGAACTTTTCCAACAGGAAAATGACCTTATTATCAGTCACTAGCATTTGTACAACAGAAAGCACTTTACATCTGTTTTCTCATTTGACCCTTGCAATGGTCTTGAGAAATAGGTGCTATTATTATCTACATTTTATTGAGGAGGAAACTGAGGCAAACAGAGGGTGAAGAGAACACAGCTAGTGAGTGTCTAGGGTCAGACACGCTCACCAAGAACCTTCTGGATGACAGCCCTGGCATTCTATCTACTATGACAACCTAACTGACATGCCCTGTAATTATGCTTTTCTTTATCAAACATCCCCCCCCAGTCACAAGTATATATCAGGTCCTCAAGGGCAGCAATGACTTGCTGTTGCTACTTTATCTCACCCTTAACTTCACCTAAAGTCTCCAAAACTACCTATGGAAGAAATGAAGATAGGAAAAGAGAAGAAGAAATGAAAGAAAGAGATAGAAGGAATGAAGGAAGGCACATAGTAGGCACCTGATAAAACTGACAAATTGGAAGCAAATCCAATTATTTCTTTGCTGCAACTGACTGCTCTTCTATGTCTATACCTCTTTGCCAAAAGGAGGGAGTATAGTTCAATGTTTGTTCTCTGGGTCAAAACTGGTCAGTCGCCCTCAATCATGCTTACTTGAGAGATAGATAGATAGGTAGATAGATAGATATGGCTATAGATATGGAGATGGAGATGGAGATGGATGTAGATATGGATATGGATATAGATATGTAGATATTCAAAATAATTCAATCAAGCAAAAAGAAATGCATTGAATAACTCTCATGGACAATGTCCTAATCTAGATACTTTGGGTAATAAAAAATGAATAAAATCTGACATGCTTATTTTATTGATCTTCCTTCCTTCCTTCTTTCCTATTTCTTTCCTTTTGTCTTTTTTATCTTCCTTTCCTCCTTTGTTCCTTTTTCTTTTCTTCCTTCTTTCTCTTTTATTTCACTCCTTTTTCTTTATCTCCTTCCTGAATTTCTTTTATCATTCTTCTTTCATTCTTCCTTTCTTCTTTTTTCTATCTTCCTTCTCTTTTCTTTCCTTCTTCTTTCCTTCCATCTCCTTCTTTCTTTTGTTTCTTCTTTTCTTTACCTGCTTTTCTTCCTTCCTTTCCTTCCTTCCTTCAATCTTTTTCTTCCTTCCTTCAGTTCTCCATAGTCATCAGCCCAAATTACGTATGTATTTTGAAAACTCTGTGGATCAGTAGTACATAGTCTGACAATATCCCTTCCTTAAAGTGTCATATATTTAAGAACCTAATTATTCCAGCATTTTGAGTTTGGAGTGGGAATAGTTTAACATTTTTTTTTCTGATACGAGAAAATCATTAATCAACAAATTACTACAAAAAGTCAAAGACTGCTCATTTTGTCCCCCTGGGAATTCCTCCTCTGATGGCCAGCACAACCTTTCCAGGCTTTATAAGCATGCTTTTCATTGTCTCTATGAGTCCAGATATGTATCTCCTGATAATCAACCCTCCAGTGACCAGTATCTTTGAATTCAATCTAGCTGGTCTTTATATAAGAGGCATGCCATTTGTCCCTAGGACCAAGCTCAGAGAACTGAGCTTGGATTCAACTGCCAAAGCTTCAGAGACTTCCCAGTTCTATCTTTGATACCAAGGGGCACAGAAGGGGAGTTTAAAGAGACCAGGAACTGACCACTTTAGCCAAGTGGTTGGCACATTGTAGGTGCTGATTAAATGACTGGAGTCATTGTCTAAATCCCAAGCCATTTCTCTTGCCCTGAAAAGTTGACTTAAATCTACTTTATATGCATTTTGTAGGAACCTATTATTGGGTGTATCTCCTCCTTCATTGAAATATAAGATTTTTGAAGGCAGGAACCATATATATATATATATATATATATATATATATATATATATATATATATATATATATGTATGTATATCTAATGTATGTATAATGGACCAGCTCTTGGTCCACTTCCTAGAAAATAGCAAGCATTTAATAAATAAAGATGACTTATTGATTCTATTTAATGAATAATATTGACTATTCTTTATTGAACATAAAATCTAATTTAATTGATTGAGAGTGAAACTGAAGAGCCAACATGATGCTCTTTGAAGTATGTCAGAAAGGCAAAAACAATTGGCACCTTCAAGGAGTTCACAATGGGGGGGGGTTGGTGAAGGGAGAGATAAGGTCCAGATCTCTGATACTGTGAGAATAGAGAACTCCTGGGTATGGCAACTCTAACCTAATACCAGTTGGACCCCTCTCTGTGATCAGTGCACTACCCTGTCTGTCATAGGAATGACACCAAGAAAAGAAACCAATGCAGACATACAAGTCATTCAGATTAGAACACCTGAAGGAGATAACTTTGAAGGGCATGAAACTGGGGGTAGGAGCAAGGAAAGGTCTCAGGAAGGGGCATCTGAATTAAGCCCCACAGGAAGTTGGGTACTCAAAGACGCAGAGGTAAGGAGAATTCTCAGCTATGGGGACCAGCTCATGGTTGCACATGGGACTCTAGACATGTGGCTGCCCAGATCCCCTTGTTTTGAGAAATGTGACTTGAAAACCCCAAAACCCTTTGTAAAGGAGTTATTGGGCCATCTCCACTGGACAGGAGCTTCTGCAGCAGCAGAAATTGTTCTCATTTTTTTTTTTGGTAGCACCCACAATGACTAGCAAAGTGACATTTATGTGGGAAGATCTGATAAAAATATTTATGTAAGTGAACTGACTGATTTTGAATGCTGATTTCTGAAGACAATATTGACTATATGTGGGCATCAGCTAAAAACTAGCCTACTAATATATACACCGTAAGACTCTGGTCCACCATCAACATACAGACACACGCATGTGCACATCCCATCTATGCATAAGAGACCTGTATTTATCCTTACACACGTAATGCTATGTACAGGTATGCACATAGAAATACAGCTTACCTAGACAATGCATGTATGTGTCTCTATTGGGCTATGTAAGCAACAACATAAAGAAACAAGGAATTAGTAAATATAGGAGTTAAAATTGTATTGGTATACCACAGGGTTACATACATAGTTTAAAGACCATGGATACTGGAGGCCCCAACCCCTCCATACCTTACAACATAGGATTTGAATCTTGAATGAAGTTTAGAAAAATAGAACTCTCTCATTTTGCAGATGTGGCACAGAAAGAGTAAGTGACTTTCCTAGGAGCACACAGCTAGGCCGTGTCTGAAGTAGGAAGGCAGATCCTCCTGTCTCAAAGTCCATACCTCCTCCTCTCAAGCAAGAGTTGGCAATTAGAGCCTTTGGCCCCACATCTGTTTTTATTCAGCCCATGAGGAAGGAAGGCATTTACATTTTTAAATAACAACCCCTTAACTATTGTTAAGCCCATTTTATAAATGAGGAAACAGAGGTAGATCAAGGTTAAGCGACTTACCCAGGGCCAAAGAGGCAGTAAATGTCTGCGGCTAGATTTGAACTCATGTCTTCCTATATCCAGGTCCATCACTTTCTCTACTACACCACTAGTTGCCTGGAGCTACCTATCTACCTGATGGAATCCAAGAGCAGGGCCAAAAATCAGTTTATATGGAGGAAGCATGCATGCACACATATCTGAAAGCAGACTCTATACATATATGTGTCTCTATTTAATAAATATATTTGTGATCAGAGCATATAAAGATACATATATGCTCTGATCACAAACATGTTGAATAGTGTATTATTTATCCTTTATTGTTATTATCCTTCTAGGCATCTGCCATCAGAATGTCAGTCTAGCCTAGCCTTTGGCTTTTAATAATGGTGACCCACACTGCCCGAAGGTGATGCCATGGAGACCTGGGGATCCACATGAATGCAGGGAGGAGGTTTTGTGGTTCAAAGAGGCAGAAGATGTGCATTCAAATCCCAGCTCTGCTATGCTCTCCCTGTGCAATCCTTGGCAAGTCATATAACATCTCAGGGCCTCTGATCCTCCTTTGTAAAATACATAGATTAACATAGAATAAATACATAGAATTTACAGTATTTTACAGTAAAATACATAGAAATAACTTTGAAAACCTCTTTGAGTAAGAGGTACAACTGATAAATGGCTAGACTGGGAGTCAGGAAGAGTTGAGTTCAACCCCAGCCTCAAATACTTCTTCCTCCTCTTCCTCTGCATCAGCTGTATGACCCTGGGCAAATCACTTAACCCCTGTCTGCCTCACTTTCCTTAACTGTAAAATGGAGAAAATAATAGTCTTTGCCTCTTAGAGGATCAACAAATGAAATCATATATGTAAATTATTTTGCAAGTCTTAAAGTGATAGAACTCTTTATTTAAGGTTATGCTCCAATGGTATTATGAGTACCTACTCTGATGAAACCACAGATTTTATAAAGAAGAATTATTTTTTTAAAAAATTTACTCTCAGGTATAAGGGCAAGAATAATAAGACATATGTAGCAAACCAATGATGATGATCATCTTCACTATTAGGAAGTTACATGCCAGAAAGAAATGGGAAGAAGGAAGGAGAGAAGGAAGGAATGAAAGCAAGGAGGGAGGGATGAAAGAAAGAGAAAGGGAGAAAGGAAGAAAGAAGGAGAGGTAGAAAGAGAAAGAAAAGGAAGGAGGGAGGGAAGAAAGAGAGAGAGAAATGGAGAGAGATAAGGAAAAGGAAAAAAGGGAGGAAGAAAAGAAGAAAGGAAAGAAGCAGGAAGGGAGGAAACCACTGCCAACCAAATGCTCCACCTGACACAGCCAACAGAGAGAATCAATGAAGCAAAAATATTCTGCTCAGGAAAACCTCATTCCCCATCTGCCAGTTTGAAATTGTGACTGGTGGGTACAACATGTGTAAGATGGGATGGGCTATGGGCTGATGGATGCACTAGCAGAGAGCCTGGCCAGGCAGAAATGATGCCCAGGGTTCCTGAACAGCAGCAAAGACTGTGGGAGAGGATCCAGAATTTACCTAACTGTGGATTTCCAGGGGGCAGCCTATCTTTTCAAACCTGAGCTAAGGATCCTCCTGCAGTGTAGGATACAAAAGAAAGGGCAGAAGTTATTTCTGCCCACCAGGACCTTATAACCTAGAGGGAGAGAAGAGATTGGTATGCATGAAAAGGTGAGAAGAGCTCAAAGGTAAGTGCTGAGGAGGGTAGGCTGGAAAGAGAGTTGAGTAGTTTTATCTTAATGGAGGAGAGATAAGATTCAGATTTGTGGGATCATCAATTTAGACCAAAAAAGGATTTTCAAGGTCTGAAGATCCTAGTTTTCTGGAATCCCAGACAATAGACTAAATCTACAGTCAGCTTTTACTTAGATAGATATTTTAAAAATCACAATAATTATAACTTTTCAAAAATAGTATAGACTGCTTCACATGATAGGGAGTTCTCTATCACTTGTTTTTAACTATTTCAGTTATGTGACTCTTCATGACTTCATTTAGGTTTTTTTTTTTGGCAAAGATACGGAAGGGGTTTGTCATTTCCTTCTATAGCTCATTTTATAGATGAGGAAACTGAGGCAAACAAGGGGAAATGATTTGGATCACAGAGAGTTAAGTGTCTGAGATTCAATTTGAACTCAGTAAGATGATCCTCCCTGACTCCAGGGAAAGCACTCTATCCATCTCTATCTCCATCTCCAGGGATCTTCAAATGGAGATTGGATAAGTCATCTCATTTCCTTGGATATGTTGCAAAGGGGACTCTTGTCCAAATTTGGGTTAGAACAATTGGTCTCTGAGGTTCCATCCAAACATGAAAATCTGGGTTTCTGATTCTAGGAAATGACTGACCAATTTATAAAGGTTTCATGAACCCTCAGTTGGTAAGTCATCAAAAGCTATCTTGGGTGATGATGGCCAATAGATCCATCAGTCAATCTATTGCAAAGAATCTATATTGTATGCCAGTCTAGAGGTTGGGGGTACCAGTCCAGAGAAAGAAACAATACCTATTTGCACTCAATTTACACAAAAGAAATATAATGTATATAATAAAATATAAGGTATAAAAATATATAATAATATCAATATATAAATATATACAGAATTTATACAAAGTGAATATATATATATATATATAATATATACAAATAGATGGATTATGATACAATGTAATTGGAAGTTCACTAGAATATAGGGAGATCAGATGCAATGTGAAGATGGAGAGCTTAGAAAGCACCAGTCCAGAGTGGTTGGTGACCTATGGAATTGATAGCTGAAGGTCCTTTTGGGTGTGGACAGAATACATATCTTGACCTCAAAGGCTTTCTAATCAGTCTTCCTAATTGTGAGGATTAGGTAAAGAATGCTAGACTTAGAGTCTAAGAGTATTAGAACCTGGATCCAAAGTCCCACTCTCCAGGGTCACTTCACAACCTCTCCTGGCCTCAGTCTCCCTATTTATAAAATAATGAATTTGAACTAGATACATTTTTGGATCCCTTCTACCTAGAAACTGGGTGATATTATTGACAGAATCTCCAAACTGAAAAGGACCTAAGAGTCTATTTCAACAGGGACTCCTCTACAAAATTTCCAATGAATGGTTAAGTTCTGTTGCAAGACTTCAAATTATGAGAAAAAACCCAAAGCAGCCCCTGGCCCCTGGCCCTTGGCCCCTGGCCCCTGGCCCCTGACCCCTGGAACAGTTCTAACTGGGAGGAACATTGTCATCAGATTAAACAGAAAGCTACCTCTCAACACCTTCCCCACATTGCTTTTGGTTCTGTTCTCAAGGCCACAGAGAACATGTCTAACCTCTCACTTGTTTCATGGGACAGTCCTTCAACCACTTGAGCATAGCTAGCTAGGATGTCTTCCCACAATCTCTTTTCTTTTTCTCTGAGATAAACTTGCCCATTGCCTTCCATTGAGTCTCTTATGACATCACCTCTTGTTCTCTAGACGTCTCTTCCTTCTTGGTTTGCTCCAACATGGATATCATCCACCCAACTTGGGCATTGTCTTCCCCCCTGAGAATGGGGGGTCCTTGAGAACAGGGACCGTCTCCTTTATATTTAAATCCTCAACTCAGCTCGTGCTGTTATTCAGTAATGTCTAATGCTTCATGACCCTATTGGGATTTTCTTGGCAAAGTTATTGGAGTGGTTTGCCATTTCCTTCTCCAATTTATTTTACGGATGAAGAAACTAAAGCAAAAGGCTAAGTGACTTGTCCATCGTCCCACTGCTTTCCTGTATATAGGCAGATAGTTCTCAGACTTGCACACAAGGAAGTATCTGAGGCTGGATTTGAAGTGAGGAAAGTGAGTCTTCTCGATTTTAAACCCAGTATTCTCTGCCTTCCGGCACCACCAAGTTGCCTCACCCAGAACACAGCAAGTGCTTAATAAATGCTCTACTTAACTATCAACCATCTGTCTGTTTATTTATCTATGAAATGTTAGATGCTGGAAGAAAAATAATTTTAATTGAAAAACAGCTATTCCAATTAGCTTTCCTCATTATTTTAATTGTCTTCTCACTAATTCTCATTTATCTCATGAAAAAGCCTTTTTATAATACTCAGATTGATGCCTCCTAGAAGTATTTTGGCCTAGAGATTACTGTATTTACTTGTGTAATTCCCACCCAATTCATCTTTTTTTTTTACAACTGTTTTTATGGTAAAGCTGAAGATGAAGGTGGGCTTAAGTATCCTGTAGTGATACCGTGCCAAGAATCAGTAGCATTTCTAGACTATTTCTAAACTGAAAGATGGGTGATGCACATGTTATCTACCCCACTTTTAGAGGAGGAAACTGGGACTTACTGGTGAAGTGATTTAACACAGAATCCACTAACTCTTCACTGAGAAATTTTGGATTTGAACCCAGGACCAATACCAAGTCCTCTTCTCATGATGTCAAGATGCCATTAGGAAAAAGTTGTTCAGTATCCAACATATGACCTGTGTTCCAGTGGATAGCATACTGAGGAGGCCTCCCACCTCTGACTCCTCTTTGGCCAATGAGTAATGCAGCCATGACTCAGAATCAAGATTTGAGAGATGGAAGGGACCTCAGTGACCATCTATATAAGAAAGGAATTCACACTATACTATACATGATGTATAGGCTTGAAGACCTCTGAAAAAAGGAAACTCATTACTTCCCAAAACAGTTGGGATGGCTCTTGACATTACTTATGTATGTATGGATCATCCATGATTATTCATAGCTCTCCCCTAGATGGCTAAGAACAGGGGCTATTCTTGTGATTCCATTGATGTTAGGAGCTGGACTTATAGTCTTAGAAGGCATCCTAAAGCCCTGAGAGCAAGTGACTTGTCCAGGGTCACCTTGCTTTCAGTGTGTGTGTGTGTGTGTGTGTGTGTGTGTGTGTGCAACCTTAGTCTAGCCCTTTCCTGAGCACTGTCATATTTTTCTAACTGCCTTTCAGTACCCTGAATTGGATGTCCCCATGGCATTGCAGCCTTAACATGTTCAGAGGAGAAATCTATTACCTTTTCCTCATAACTCTCTCTCCTCTTTTTTACCTTCCCTCTTACTGTCAAGGATAGCAGCACCCTCTTAATCCCTCAAACTCACAACCTGGGTGTCATCATCAATGCCTTAGTGTCACCTCATATATATTCAATCTCTTTACAAAAATAGAAACTGAGGTTGATGTTGTAATAAAAGAACTTTTTACAAGTTTCCAAAAATGTTTCATGAACTCCTAGAGTTCACAAGGGGTCGCTTAAGAAAATGGTGCTCCCACCACTGGTACCTGTCTGACACCTGTGTGATTCTCCAAAGGCCTCAGTTTCTCAAATATCAACTTATAGGGGTTAACTAGACTCCTCTGAGGTCTTTTCCAGTCTAGACCAGGGATCCTTCGATGAACCTCTATTTGCCCTATAAATTCTTAAGCTTGGCAAAGTGACATGTTTAAATTTGGAGTCTGAGGACCTCGGCTTGAATTCCAAATCTGCAACCTACTAATTCATGTGGCCTTTGACAAGTGATTTCTCCTTTCTGTGATTCAGTTTCCTTATCCATAAATAATGAATATTTTCAATTAGAAGACCTTCAAGAGTCCCTTCCAGCTCCAAAATTATGCTCAAATGAGACAAAAAGCCTTTTTCAAACCTTAAAGTGAAATAATAATATGAGTTAGTATTTTCATTAATATTATAGCCAATAAGCAGTTATATATTAATATTGTACAGTCCCAAGAACTGTGCTAAACACTTTACAAGCATTATCTTATTTGATTCTCTCAACAGCCCTGTGAGAAAGGTGATTTTATTATTATTTTACATTTAAGGAAACTGAGGCAAACAACGTTAACTGTACTTTCCCAGTGTCATATAACTGATAAGTATCTATGGGCAGATTTGAGGTCAGATCTTCCCAAGCCCAGTTCCAGAGGTCTGTCCTCCACACCACCATCTTCCTCCTCCTCCTCATTATTATTATCATTAGCTATGAGTCCTTCATCCTAAATCTCAAATTATATTTGTCATAAAATAATACATGGATGGAGCATTTTTGGTTCAGACAAGCTGTGATTTCTTCTCATTTTGTTTCAAAATCTCCTTGATGTCATTTTACCATAGAGGTGCTCCTCCCAGAGAGACATGAATAAAGATAGATGCAACTGAATGAACAAAGGATCGGTCTTGGAGCCTTGGACTGGAATTCGAGGTCTGCTCTTCTGGTCAGTATGAGTCACATCCTTTCTCTGACCCTTGGTTTATTCTACAACACAAATTAGATTGGTGTTTGAATCTGGAGTACATGAGATTGATTTTTAAAAATTATCCTGATAACTATTTTTCAAAATGGCTAGTTTCCTTTGGGAGTCTCCATATTTTATTTTGTTCTTTTAAAAACATGATTCTAATAAGGGGGCCGCAAGGCTTCGTCAGAAGCCAAAGACATCCATGAAAGGGAAAAGGTGAAGGATTCCAGGTCCAAGTACCATTTGACGTTTCTCTGAGCTTAAAAGGGATGAGACAATCCTGATATGACGTTTTTAAATGGTCCAGGGCCAAATCAGTTTGGGAAAAATTGGTCTAGCAACACATGAGAGTAAACAGACAGAATGTGTTTCCAAAAAGTGTTACAACAGCTACCAGGAGATTGGCACTGCTAATCCAATCCCACCTGCCTAGGCTCAGATCTGCCGGAGCTGTCAACAGAAACCCACCAGGGGGCAATTAGAGAGGGGTGAGGGGGAGAACATTTCCTTCTCATAATTCTTTGTGCTTGTTATAGTGGGAATAATGCCCCAGGATTAGTGTTCCCTCGCTCTTCAAGTTATATTGCACTATTTTGCATCAGATTTGTATGGGAACATACTGTATTCCCGAGTATAGTGTCAGCTTCTTAAGGACTATTTAATTTTTGCATTTATTTGTCCAGTCCTAGAACATCATGGTGATATTGATAACATAGATTGTGTGTGTGTGTATTTATGGGTATGTATGTGTGTAATTATGTAATAGAAATAAAATGTATATATATATACATATATATATATACTATAAGAATATGATGTATTCTATATGTGAGTATGTGTATTTATTAAGAAGGGATGATAGTACAATAAAAAGAAAATCGACTCTCAAGTAAGAGGACCCAGATTCAAATTTCACCAGATTCTGCTTATCCACATGAAACTGAATTTCTAGGTCTTTCCTTGTGTATTATTGGCATATGACAGATCAAAATGGATCTTAACAGGCTATCCCACTGAGCTGGATCTGGCAAGAAGATATTCAATCAGGTTGAATGTAAAGTTTTATACCTGGGGACAAACAGCCAGCTCCACAAATAAAAGTGAGGGAGATATAGATAGACAAGAGATGTTCTGAAAAGAATCTGGGGGCTTTAAAGGACTACAAACTCAATATGAATCAACAGTGGAATGGGGCTACTAAAAGATCAAATGCCTACAAGGAAAGGCAGAAGCACCATGCATGAGAACATGAAATTCCTATCATGTTCTTTTCTGGTCAGATTGCTTTAGTTCAGGGGCAGCTAGGTGGCACAGTAGATAGAGCGCTGGCCCTGGAGACAGGAAGACCTGAACTCAAATCTGACCTCAGACATTTAATAATTGCCTAGCTGTGTGACCTTGGGCAAGTCATTTAACTCCATTGCCTTAAATAATAATTAATTAAAAAAAGATTAAAAGATTGTTTTAGTTCAGCACCACCACCTAAGAAAGACAACCAGAATAATGAAGATGACTGAGTTAATGAGAAAGAGAAATATTTAACTTGATCCCAGAGGAGGGGGGTGGTAATGATAGTTATGGTCAAGCATCTGAAGGCTTGCCAAGTAGATGAGAGAACAGATTGTTCTGTTTGACCTTGGGGGGGGTAGTGGAGCTAGAAGTCACAGAGAGACCAATGAGGTTTGAAATCAGGAAAAGCTTCCTAAGCATCTGAGCTATCTGCCAGTACAAGACTTGACCTTGAGAGGTCACATGGAGGTCTTCAAGGAGACATAGGCAAACCCTTGTCAAGGAGGTGACAGCAGAGAGTCCTCATTAGTTGAACTAGATTGATGACCACCCTATAAATTCTGTGACACTGTCATGCTATATCTGGTCTGTAAGTAGAAGCTTCTAGAAGGCAGAGATTCTTTCATTTTTGTCTTTACTTGTAATGACTCACCTGGACTAGGCATCTAATAAATGGGGCTTCAATCATTCACTTGAATTATTGGTTGAATTATTCAGCCACATAAACTTCTTTTGCCCATGACTTATATTGGCTGGTCTGGTCCAATAAAATGCAAGGAACTTGGGCCCAGGAACTTCCATTCTCTCTGCCCTATCTTCAATAGTTTGTCCAGAGGGAACTAAATAAGTGCTGGTTAGTTGAATAAAGGTAAAAAAAAAAACCCACCACTAACAGTACATGAGTTAATGTAGTCTTGCGATAAGAAATTGTTTATTTTCATTCATAGCATTTTAATTGTGGTCAATTCTTTCTTGCAGAAGGCTCAGGATCAGTGAATTAGGTGATGTGTAGCAAGCATTGGAAGATAAAAGATGAATAAATATCAGGAATTAAGATCAATTTAAACCATTAACCAGGCAAGCAAAGAGTTAATGATATAATAACATTCTTTTATTCTCTTACCTAAAGGTAAGAGAGACTTCGATAAACCATTTCTGTCTGCAGGACGACCAATTATTTGCAATTCTTTCTCAAAAGACACCTTCTCTGAGTAATACTACCTGGGTTCAAGCTCCAAATCAATATTCACACTGGTGAGAAGGCCAGAAATGATTCTCCACTGTAGGCTGGAAGGATGCACACTGTCTGGAACCACAATCTAACAGAGAGAATGCTGGCAAGTGTTCAGATGGAGTTCCTTCTATAAATAGGCTTTAATGGGTAAGTTAATGAGTTCATCACCAGCAAATGCTCCTGAATCAAGTGGAGCATTTTTAAAGGCCTGAATATGTTCCCCTACAAGTCAGGGTTCTCGGGCTCTATGGATTAATCTTGAAAACATAAAAAGGCATGTAGGCTTAAAACTGATTAAACCACTCTATATGGATTTTTTCTCAACAGAAATTCACAAAAATCTTCTTCACATGATGAACGATTTGACATTGTAAAAAATGTCAACTTACGCTCTCCCCTATCTTAATACAATTTACCAGGCTTACTATTAGACAAATAGAGAACATCATGATTTCATGGAATTTAAAGTGGGAAAGGACCTCAGGGACAACTGAATCCCCTTCCCTCAATTTGACATGTGGGGAAACTGAGGCACAGGGATTTAAAGTTATTTGTCAAGGATCGCACAGCTAGTACATTTCTAAGGGAGGATTTGATGTTGGGTCTTCCTGACTCCATGTCCAACATGAACCTCACTCCCTCTCCTGAATAAATGTTAGCCAGCTGAGTTAATCTTGATTTTTCATGACCCATTTGAGCTTTCTTGCCAGAAACACTGGAGTGGTTCTCCATTTCCTTTGCCAGTTTTATGGATCAGGAATTTGAGGCAAACAGGGCTTAGTGACTAAGGTCACACAGCTAGTAAGTGTCTGAGCCTTAGATTTAAACTCAGAAATATGAGTCTTTCTGATTCCAGGCCTGGCACTCCATATGGGTGGCACTGTGCCACCTAACTACTGACAATGTCAGCCAATGATGTGCAACAAATCTTTGCCAGATCTAATAAAGCAGTAAGATGCCATGGAGAGTGGGGGCAAATAACTACTGGATAGAAATCATTGTCAGAAATTATGCATTTGATATAATCACCCAGTCTCAACAATAAGAAACCAGCCCGTCTATAATCATGTCTATAAAATGATCCCCTTTACAACATCCATAACCAATAAATGATCACCTCGTTTTTTTCCATAAACATCTCCAATCCTTCAGGGAAGATAGAATTCATTGTCCTCCAAGGCAGTCCATCCAACGGGAGATAACTCTGGAAGTTTTTTCCTTAATCCAAATTTTGCCAAGTTTCCATTCTTCCTGGTTCTGCTTTCCTGGATTTTGCACAAGTTTAATCCCTCTTTCCTATGACAGCTTTTCACACGCTACTGCTCTACCCTCATATCTTCTCAACCCAGCAGGTTTCATTTGTTAAACTAGTCATCATCTGGCATGGGACTTCCCAGAGGGGCAGAAAAGAAGTGTTGATCATAATAATAAATAAAATACACATAAACGTGTGTGTACACACTCATCAATCTAGAACCAAGAATTATTAATCACTCCCATGTGATGTGAACTATTCAAAGTGCTGGGTAGATATAGACAAAAATTAAATATTCCCATTCTCAAGGAGCTTCCATTCTCTCATAATCACATAATCACAAAAAATAAATAAACTCAAAGAAATTGTAGGAAATAAGACAGTGACTGGGACATCAGGGTCATGGTGTTCTGAGTCTCTCTAATATTGCCTACATCCATAATAAATCCATTTAACTTTTTGCCTCTATAAAGTATTAGAAAACCAAAAGAGAATGGCCAAAAGAAATCCACAGAAACCCAAAGCTGTTGCATCATTCAATTGTCTCAAAACCTTCTCTCATCCAATCTCACCAAGATGATCATTCCTTCAAAAATCACTTACTAACTACCTACTCTATGCCTTAGGTTCTGGTATCTGAGGCAGACTCTAATTCATACTGAGATTATTTCAGAGCCTGCTGGTTGGTCATCCCACCACAAGTCTCTCCTCACTTCAATCCATTTTCTACTCAGTTGTCAAATTAGTCTTCCAAAAATGAGGCTGTGACTATGTCATTGCCCAATTCAGTACATTCCCGAGGCTCTTTATTGAGGTTCCTACCTCCAGTCTCTCTCTTCCCCTGTCTATCCTTCACATAGCTACCAAAATAACACGATTAAATTCAAGCACAGGCCCTAGGGCATATTGTTCCCTGCTCAAGCTCCTATGAGTCCCTTTGGTCTCTAGGATAAAACAAAAACTCCCCAGACTAGAATTTAAAATCTTTTCTAATCCAGCTCATGCCAAACGCTCCAGGTTTCTTACATACTATTGTTCTTCTCATAAATTACTGTAAATATACCCTACATTCAGTACATGCGACTTCCCCAATAAAGATGAGGAGACAGGTTAGGGCTGGAAAAATAGAGCTGAGAAATGGAACAGAAGGAAAGAAAACAGAGGTAGGAGAACAATATGCAAAGTGACTGAAAGACTAAAAGACAAGACAAAAAGAGCAGAAAGGGACCAAGAGGAAACAGCTACAGAGAGCTCCATCAAATGGGCTTCTCAGCCAGATGCTCAAAAATCATTAAAAGCCAAGAGCCAAAATGGACCCTGCCCTCAAAAAAGCTTAAATCTGAATGGAGGTGATAACAGGCAAATAACTAGAGAGTTTCCTCAGATTATTATCCTGATGAGTGGCCATTGGATCCTTAAGGTCCCTAGAGATGTCTTCCTATCTTTTGATATACACAAGACTGAAAGAGAAAGAGAGAGAGAGAGACAGAGACAGAAAGAGAGAGAACAGAGAGACAGAGAGAGACAGAGAGAGACAGAGACAGAAAGAGAGAGAGAAAGAAACAGAAAGACCAAGAGACAGAGACACACACACACACAGAGAGAAAGAGAAACAGAGAGACAGACAGAAAGACAGAGAGAGACAGAGAGAGAGACAGACAGATAGAAAGACAGAGAGACAAACAGACAGAAAGACAGAGATAGGCCAAGAGAGACAGAGACAGGATTACACTTAATATCAAATTTATTCCTGCCCCAGCTCTTCATTCTCTATCCCTACTAGAATGTAAACTCTTTGAGGGCAACGAACTGCCCCACTTTTATATTTTTCTATCTATCATAAATACAACATAAAACATGCTTCATAAAGGCTTTTTCATTCAAAAATGTGTAAATAATTAATAATTAAAGAAATGCAAAGTAAAGCAGTTCTGAAATTCTACCTCATCCTTACTTGGAAAAGTTGTTAAAAAAAAGAGAAAATAGCTAATGCTGGCAGGGTTGGAGGGAAATAGGCACATTAATACACTCTTGGTGCACCTGTGTCTGGGTACAACTGTTCTGGAAAGTCAAATGGAATTATTCATTCATTTAATTCTCATATTTCTCCATTTCCAGATCTCATCTTGAACTTCAGAAGTACTCTGAAGACTACTGCTCATTTGATTTTTTTTACCCATAAAAACAACTTGATTCATTCAGGAAAAGAAAATAGTGATTCACCAGGATGTTTGGGAAATGGAATGTTCTAACTAGTTTTCAAGATAACTGTAAGTTTTGTTTCTTTTAAATTTCTAACATTGCTGAAAAACCTTGTAAGACACAACAGTCCATCCTTCTGCTACTTGAATGCACATTAAAAACAACTATTTTTTATGATTTAATGTCTTTCCGGTCATTGACTAATTTTTATCAAGTAACAGATTGGCATAATAAACTTGAAGCCAAAGCCCTGGATTGACTTGGAATGGATTGTAGTGTATTGAAGAGGCAAGTCTGGAAGAAAGTATATAAAGATCCCTTTGGGACCACTCTGCGTGGAAATGTACAGGGACATCTAGAAACTTCTAGCAGGAATTTGGGTATGAATTTTTAGCTAAGGCCCCAGATCCTGCAGATCCCCAATTCTCTACCTGATAGATGAGGTCTCTAGGATACCAAACACATAATTCTACCCTCTTTGATGGTTTTTTTAGACAGTTGCAAAATAAATGAGATATTTACAGTCTTTGCTACCTGATGGACTCAACAAATCATGATCTATGTAAATAGTACTGAAATGCCTAGAGCTCTCAGGGAGCCAGGTGTGGTATAAATCTGGCTTTTATTTATGAAGTGTTTCTCATTTCTCTTTCCAAATACATTCAACAGAATTCCACCTACATCTTTCACTTGGACAAAATCTATTTCTATTACCCCAAAGAAGCCCACTTTGTAACCTCCCTTTCTTTTCTCTGTTTTTATTTTCAGCTAGCTCAACACCATTTTACTTAGCCGATGTGTAGATCCCAATTACCCCCAGTGGTTTCTTATAGCTAAATACAATAGAGAGGATAAATCTCTAAGATGGAAATGAAATGTGGGGGATTGAGGGAAGATACACAGCTGAAAAGGGAAGGGCATATTTTATAATATATTATGCTACAGATTTTTCCTGAAGGATCATGATGCCCTTTTACAGATGACTAAATCGAGACTTAAACGTGACTTAATCATGGCCATGCAATTAATAAATATTGATCAATCAACCAGTAAATATTTATTAAGCATGCAATGTGTGTCAGACACCATGCTACTAAGGGCCAGAGATAGAAAAGAAGGCAAAAGATAGTCTGAGTCTTCAAGGAACTTCATATATAGGTGGTGCAGTGGATAGAGCACTGGTCTTGGAGTCAAGAGGACAGAAGTTCAAATCTAGCTTCATATACTTCCCACTTACTAGATGTGTGACTTTGGGCAAGTCACATGACTTTGATTGCCTCATATCCAGGGCTATCTTGTCTCCCTGATTCATATCTGGCTACTGAACCCAAATGATTCCAGAGGAGGACCCAAATGACTCCAGAGGAGAAAGTGAGGCTGGTGACTTAGCACAGCATCCCCCTCACTCAAATCTGGTTCATGAATTTGTCATGGCATCATCTCCATGATGTTATGGTTTTCTTTGAGAAAGAATAAAGGACAAACATCATCATCATTTTTCCAATACTCTATCACTGTCTCCTTCAGATCTAGTAATTTCAGTTCCAACATCTTTCAGGATTTCTCCTTTTTCAGTTTTCCATGAAAATCAGTTCCCAAAGGGCATCAAGAAGTTCATAGAAGTAGAGCCAGAAGAGATCTCAGAAGGCAACAAGTTAAACTTTCTGATTTTATTGAATGTGAAACTGAGGTTGAAAAGGATAAAAAAATTGACTATAGTCACATGGCTAATATTTGTAGCAGAATTTAAATTAAGATCTTCCTGACTCCACATCCAGGACTCTCTCAATTGTCACCTGCTTATCCCTTCCCATTTTTGTTAAAGTGCCTCTGATCCTCCCTATCTTCACATCTGTCTCTCTGTCTCTGTCCATCTGTCTGTCTCTGTCTCTTTCTCTCTCTCTCTCTCTCTCTCTCTCTCTCTTTTTCTCTTATTATTAATTCTAAATTGATAGGATCATCCCCTTAGAGTTCCCAAGAATCTTAAAGGTCACACCTAAATCAATTCCTCTTCTCTAAATGGAGGACCTTGAAACCAGAGATGTTAAGTAACTTAAATAACATCACAGAGTGCTAAGTTGTAGGATCCATATTGGAACCCTGGTTTTCTAAATCAATTGATTTTTCCACTGTACCATGATGACCACATTTAAGAAGTTCTTTCATACAATATCATTATCCTAGACATGGATATAGAGAACCAAAAGTAGTAGGTGACTGATTGTTTTAAAGAGGCAAATTTTGGGGTGGCTAGGTGGTGCAGTGGATAGAGCACTGGCCCTGGAGTCAAGAGTACCTGAGTTCAAATCCGGCCTCAGATTTTATGTAAGAGGAAAATTTCTGATGATTATGACTATCCAAGAATAGAAAGGTCTACTTTGGTGGGGTGGTTCGGTCAGTAAAAATCTTCATGCAAAGATTGAAGAATGTTTATTGGATAGGTTATACAAAGGGAGGAAGAAGTTAGAAGATCTGGGTTCAAGGTTCAAATCCTGCCTTAGAATCTTACCAGGTGGTGTTTATCTAGGCAAGTCACTTAATTTCTCTGGATCTCTAGTTCTCACCTGTAAAAACAAGGGGCTCAAACTGAATAGTCTCTTTTCAAGTCTACAACTATGATCCTATTAGGAGGCAATCTGTTAGGTTAGACTAAATGGCTAAAGATGGACCCTTCCAATTCTAAGATTCTATGTTATCAATCACACACAAGAACAACAGGTCTGAGATAGAAGCCTGAGCTTGTCGAGATGGAGGTGGTGACTTTCATTTTTGTCCAATGAAGGATTGCCACTGTGTTGAAGCATGTCAAATGGGAACTAGAAAAAATAATGAAAAGTCTTCTGTGGTCTGTGCAGTTGTAGCACCTGGGAGAGATACAAGGTAGAAAGAGAACTCTATGCCCAGGAGAGGTTGATAAGGCAATAAGTAGTATGGGCTAGGATCAGAAGGAGAATGGCATCAGAATACATAAGCAAAATAAACTCATTCCTGGCTGCTTCTGCCTGGAATGACATGGAGCCAGCAAGTTCTTTCAGCATGCCCAGTTTCCCTTCTTACATTGAACTCAACCTAGCTATAGTTCAATTTTAAATAGCTAGCTGGCTTGTTCCACAGAGAACAGTTAATAGAGTTGGAGTCAAAAGACCCAAGTAAAAATCCTGTTGTTTCATTCATTATAAATTAACAGTAATTGTTGAAATGATCCATTTAGATAACATGGAAAGTGCTCTGCAAACCTTTGAGCCCTATGTTAGTGCTCTTTATTATGATTATCAATGTAGCAGCACAGTGAGAAGCAACAGGTCCTAGAGGGAACAGAAGGGATGAACCGATATATAATGACTGCAAGATGCTCCCTGACCAGGTTGTACAGTCTCGTCTTTCTCTTGGGCATTTGTGACAAATAGAAAATAAAAACTTAACCTAGAAACCATACATGTGCCAATTATTATATGTAGGTGAAAATTAGTCCAACAGGATACTTTTCTCTTCAAACAATAGGGCTCCGTCTGGTTCACAAAGAGATATCATTCTATGCCTTTGAATATTGGCACCATCTTGCTGGTGCCTACTATCCATAGAGTAAAGGCCTTGATCAATCAGGAATGTTGCCTTGGGAAGACCGTTCCCCTCCCAGGGCCTCTGTTAGTCCTTCTGTCAAATAAGGGAGTGGGGACAGTTCAACTCTGAGGTTCCTTCCCCCAATTCTAAATCAGTGATCTGTTCCTCTAATGCAATTTTTAAATGAAGGAGTCAGACCCTAAACAGAATAACCGCAGTTATTGGAGCTAACTCTTTATCTTCCTTGGTAACTTCATTTCTTTTTGGTTTGCTCTTCTCACTCTCCTCCTGGCCTTTCTCTAGGATGTCCCAGAAAATTGTTTCACTCTGTCCTGAATTTTAATCAATAGAAATACTGAAAGTATCCTCCAGACTTCCCTCCTGATGGAATGATTTTTCCCCCAGACTTAAGAATGATATTCAAGTCACTCACATCTTCATTCTTCTCCAGATTGTTCCTGAATCTTTTTCCAGATTTTCTCTACCATACACCAGGAGCCAGTCATTTCACTATTCCCATTTCCAGCTTCCTTTAATGCATTATTTCCTCTATTGGAATATTAAGTTATTTGTTGGCAGGGACTATTTTTTTTGCTTGCATTTGACACAAAACAAATCCTTAATAAATTGTAGTGGACTTGACTTAAGGATCTGTAGCACTAGCTCACATTCACTTCGTCTTCACTTTCTCTTCATTAATGACATTAATGTCCTCAGCCCCTTGCTGAGTGTTTTCTGCTAAATGGTTCAATTTCTTTTGCCTAATGAAGCTGGGAAGGCATTGATTTTGATAGGCTGTGATTATTAGTTGGATCAATTCTATCCATGGTATTCTGCAGTTATCTACAATTTTTGGTCACATGTTCTTATCAGAAAAAAATAAATTAACAGAGCCTCATTACATATATATTATGTGTGTGTGTGATTCTACCTATAGATTGCTATACTGATAATTGTATAATTAAAAAACTTCCACAAATGAGACATCCATGAAAAATGCTTTTTAAACCAGAATGTGTTCTATAAATTTTCACTAGCATTATTCCACAGAACAAAGACATTTAAAAGGATGAGATAAAGATCAAATAATATTTTATATTAGAGTTAATAAAGAGACACTAGAGTTTAGCAAGTGAAAGAATGAAACGATCCAACCTGAACTCCAGGGAAACCTCTTTGACAGCAGCATGGATGATGGTTCAGTGGGGATGAGACTAGAGGCAGGGAGACCAATTAAGAGTTGATTGCCATGGTTTAAGCAGAAGGTCATAGGGGCTTGAACAGGGATGGTAGTTATGTGGATGAAGCAAATTAGACAGATATGAGAGGTGTGACAAAAACAGTAAGACTGATTGGACAGGTTAGGAAGAGGGGAAGAGGTGAAAATGATACTTAGGTTGTGGACCTGGGGGATTAGAAGGATGGTGATGTCCTGGACAATAAAGTGTGTTCGAAAGATCATTGTTATCCTTTCTTCTTGAAGAGGACCATGACATCAGGAAGATAATGCTATTATTTATAAGTGAATTAATTGGATTTAGTCCTGGAAAGGTTGTGCAGTCTCTTTCCTCTGGAGCCAAGTGGGTCCAGTGGCAAGCTATAGATCAAAATAACTGGGGATGGCCCAGGATGCAGTGGGAAACCTTGACTTTTTTAAGCTAAAGTCTTTCCTGGATCTCAGCTGACTGAGGCAATGTCCATTCAGTTATTAAGGTTAGGTAAGAATTGAGGCAAAGAATAGTCTCTTTTTACAGTACTAAAAAGCTCCACAAATTAAAAAAAAAACCCATGAGATGGGGAGAACCTCACAGTTTCTGTCCAGAACAAAAACAATTGCTATTTTCACTCACTCTGAGCCATCAGAGTACAAACAATGACCAAGTGAGGCTAAGACTGGTACCAGTGAGACTGAATAATCAGAATTTAAGGCATGGTCCTTTAAAAAGAATTTGAGTCCATAAATCCCAAGAAATCCTTTGACGTTTCAATCAAAATTTATATTCCATTGGACTGAGCATCTGTCCCTATGTGGACAGAGTGAGAGGGGGGAGAAAGGAAAGAAGAAAAGAAAAGAAAAGAAAAGAAAAGAAAAGAAAAGAAAAGAAAAGAAAAGAAAAGAAAAGAAAAGAAAAGAAAAGAAAAGAAGAGAAGAGAAGAGAAAAGAAAAGAAAAGAGAAAGAAAGAAAGAGAGAAAAGAAAGAAAAGAAAAGAAAGAAAGGAAAGAAAGAAAGAGACAGAGGGTGGAAGGGAGGAAAGAAAGAGAAAAGGAAGGAAGGAAGGAAGGAAGGAAGGAAGGGAGGGAGGGAGGGAGGAAGGAGCTACATTTTCCAACTGGAATGAGCCAGTTGGATCCCCAATGGGACAGCTACTCCTACTTATATTGTTTGTCCTTAATTCTCAAAGAGAACCATGACATCAGGAAGGTGATGCCATAAGTTGCAAGTGAATTGACTGGATTTAAGTGAGAAAGGGCTGTGCAAAGTCACAGCCTCACTTTCTCCTCCCCAGTCAGCTGGGTTCAATGATAACTATAGATCAGGATGAAGGAAAATGACCCCCAGATTTGGAAGACAGCTGGCTTGAAGTGAATTGGATGGAGGGGGAAGGGTAGAATGGGGTAGATTATGTTAGGAGTAGATGTGATTGTTTTAGAGACAAGCCTCAAAATAGTATAATGAAATCTATGTATGTAATCACAAGACATGCACATAGGACCTTCTATGGTACTCATCACATCCAAAATGACAAGGAAGAAGAGGGTCTTATCCACTAATCATTGATCTGTATAGCACAGAACTCATCCTTCATGGGGCACCTTGCTGTAGCACCAAACAATCTGATACTGGATGTGAGTATATTGAGCTAGGGGAAGGAGAGGAAGAATCGCCGAAATGGTCCCTGGGACAGCTCCCACTGAGCTCCTACTGAAGTTGACCCACAAGGGTCAAGGGGACTCAGAATGGGATAAGTTGGGACTTTTCATAATGCTGATGTATAGAGATAGGTGTAATTTCATTGGAGAGAAGTCTCAAGATTGACTATTATAGAAAGGTGGGATGTTGGTCTTTCACTCATTAGGAAGACAAATCAATAAAATGCATTAAATGGAATAGAATCAGGGACTCCTTGACTGAGTCTTTATGATCCTCCTTCCTTTTTGTCCATCCCTCCATTATTAGTCACTTTGCTGCCCTGAAGAAATGTTTACCTGGCACCCCAAAGTCCTGATTGATGACTGCTTTGCCTTCAGGTAAGTCCCAGTTAAGTCTTCATTCTCTGTTCTTTCTCATTCCATTCTAACCATCCCCTGAGCCTGAACACTTCCTTCCCTCCCTACCCCACCCCTCATTTTGTGTCTTACTATAGAAATTAGGAAACAAGATCCAATTAACTCCGCCATTGCTCCTGTCCCTCATGATCTCAGTAACTTTCCAGAGCCAAGTGCCTTTCTTTAACCACTATTCTTTACAATTTATTTTTATTTATTTTTAGGTTTTTGCAAGGGAAATGGGGTAAGGTGGCTTGCCCAAGGAGCCACTATTCTTTTGTGCCTGCTGACACCTCCATTAAAATACACATTGTTTTTTTTTGAGAGCAAAAACTGTCTTATATTAGTATTAGCAGATTTTGTCAGTGTGTTTAGCATATATAAGGGTTTTGTCACTCATTCTATCACTATGGACATTTTCCTTTACTGCTCTAAACCTCAGTTTCCTCATCTACAGATAGAATATTTATAGTTCCTATCTCACAAGATAATTTTGAGGATCAAAGATACCAAAGAGTTTAAGTTAAAGGCAGACATCTGCAGGCTGGATGAATCTGCTTTAGATGAGCAAAAGGATAAAACAGATGATCAGATCTCTGGATGGAATGATACTCTGCATCATCTGCGATCCCACTCAGAGTATCCAATTCTCTTCATAACTAGCAGAAATAGCTACCCCTAAGACACACAGGCTTAATTTTCTATATTGGGAAGTAAAAAATAATTTGCTCATCATAATGTTCACTGTGTAATCTATCAAAATAATTTAATTAGGTAGCAACTGCTATCATCTTATTGCACCATTGGAAAACTGCCAGGTTTTTTCTTAGTCTTTTTACCTCTATTAACTTTAAAAATTCATATATTTGTGTGTGTGTGTGTGTGTGTGTGTGTGTGTGTGTGTATATATATATATATATATATATATATATGAATGCAGGTTTGTATTTACATGCATGTATATAAGTAAATGTTATATATACATTCATATATATGTGTGAATGTATGTCTGTATTTACATACATATATATATAAGTAAATGTTATATGTACAGTCCTATATGTGTGTGAATGCAGGTCTGTATTTACATGCATGTATATATAAGTAAATGTTATATATACATTCATATATATGTGAGAATGCAGGTTGGTATTTACATACATGTATATATAAGTAAATGTTATATATTCATGTAAATAGGGGTATAAACACAAACATTTAAATTTTCATGAATGATTGCTGGATTTGGAATCAGACATCTAGGTTCAAACTCAAGCCCTAGCGTATTTTATTAATGATTGGCTGATTGATGTTTGCTCTTCATTCTCAAAGATCATGACATCAGGGAGATGATGCCATGATGAAGAAGGGAATTGGATATGAGTCAGGGGAAACTGTGCCAAGTCACCAGAGTATTTTACTTTTATAATTATAGGCAAATCATCTGACCTTTCCAGACCTCAGTTTTCTTTTCTGTAAAATGGTAATGTTGGGCTTTAGGCATTAGCAAACTAGAACCTGTCACCCATTTGTGTATGGCCTCAAGCTAAGAAGGGTTTTTACATTTTTAAACATGGTAAAGCTTTGTTTCAAAATGCAAGTCATTCTTGGCTCCAGGCTGTACAAAAAAAAAGAAAAACACAGTCAACCAAGGGCCAGATTTGGCTAATCCCAGAGCTAGACCTAAAGCCACTTCCAGTTTTAAATTTATAATCCTAATGAATAACAATGTGACTCCCATAAATCAGCTGCTTTCATTAAGGAAACTTAAAATGATGTTAGATTTTCTTTTCAAAGACAAATATGATGGTAGAGCAAGATGTACCTGGATCATTTTCAAATGGTTTTATTTCTTTCCCTATTCATAGAGCTACTCTATGTAACTACTTAAATGGAATTGAAAATGATACCATTCATCTCTAAAATGAGGAATTCATCTCAGAGAAGCAAAGATAAATTAATCAGTCAACCATTTATTCATCTCTTTGTCAAGAATAGAGAATACCAAACTAAAAGGAAATTGTGCCTGCCCTCAAGTAAACTTACAATCTAACAGGGAGAAAGAAAAGATGCTAAAAAAAATTATATAATGATAAAACTGCCTAAATGACAAAAGACATTAAGAAAACTTATTTTCAAGAATGAAATCAGGGATGGACTAAATAATAATCAATTTTATAGATCTGGAAGTTGGAAAGCTTGGTTTTTTCTTAACATGAAAAAGTAGGCACTTCATACATAAATTTTCCCCTTGTATAAAGATAGAGCCATCACATTACATCTGAGACATTAATCATTTGCCCAGAATGGTTACAAGTTAATACAAGTTAATAAATATCTGAAGTGAGTTTCAAATCTGGGTCTTGTGATTCTAAATCCAGAACTTTTTCCATTATACCAGATTTTCTCTGAAATGTTCTCAAAGGGTCTTTACCAGTCCTAAGAAACATTCAACATTTAAAGAACCAAGTACAATCAAATCTTGAAAAGATTGAGTTTAATTTCACCTAAGTCTAGTTATGACATTAGGCTGTCATGGCCATGAACAAAGAGTTTCCTTTCCATGTATTATGTTTCCTTCATTTGAAAAATGAGAGGATTTGGAACAAATGTCAAATAAGGCATGATGTCATGAGGGTTATAAGGACAAAAATGACCCAGCTCTTGCCCTCAAGCAGCTTTCATTCTACTGGAGGAAGGCAACACAAAGTTTATTGCTAAGTAAATGTAGGCAATATTTGCAGCAAATCCGAACCAATTTTAGAAGGGAGAACCCTAAAAACTTAGTGAATAAAAAAAAGTTTCTTGTACATTGGGGCTGTGGAGCCTAAGTTTGGAGCTGAATCTTGAGGGGGTGCAGGGATTCAAAGAGATGGAAGGAAGGAGGGGATTCCAGGATTGGTGGAAAGCCTATGCAAGGGCTCAGGATTGCAATATGGCATCCAGTGAAGAGAAAATAGTAAATGGATCAGTCTGATCAAACCTCAGGGTATGCAAAATGCAATTAGCTTAATCTAGAATCAGTGTAGAAGGATCGGTGGGATCTTAAGGTCAATCAAGGGCATTTATTTTATCTTTGGGAAATAAGAGAACCATTGAAATAATGAGCCAGAGAAGAAACAGGTTCACTTCTGTGCTTTAGAACACCAACTTAGCAACAGGATGGAAAGGAGATTAGAGAGGGGGAAACTAGAAGCTGGCAGCTCCTCTCAGAGGCCATTTTCATACAACATATGAGAGGTGAGAAGGGTTTAAAGTACCTTGGTCCTGTGAGTGAAGAGGAAAGAGAGGTTGTAGAGGAAGAGTCACAAAGGATTTAGCCAATACTTGGCTAAAGGGGTGGGTGAGAGGGACTTCTTGATCTGTTTTCTTATCTACACAAAGGGACAATGTCCAGAATATCATTCTCACAGGGCTAGCATGAAAATCAAGTGAGATAACCTATGTACCAATCAATCAATAAGAATGGTGGCAGTCACTGGGTCAGGTGCCAAAGAAACAAAGAGAAGAAGGAAACCATCCCCATCCTCAAGGAGCTTATCCTGAAGGTAGATGAACCTGGAAAGAGCTTCCTTTCCTTTCAGGGGACCAAGGGATGACCTAAAGCAAGTCACTTCAACTCTGTGAATCTCATTTTCCCCATCATTAAGAGTAGTGAATTGGAATAGTTGCCTTTCAATCCACTCCTGGCAGAGCAAAGAAGTCTACAGAGATGCAACCTTGAAGCTAGACCTGGGTTCAAAGCCCATCTTTGACACAACATTGACCCTGGGCAAATTTCTTAACCTTTCAGTGGTTTAGGTGACTCTCTATGGCTGGAAGTTCAAAGAATAAAACAAAATTACAAAGATCTACATTGATAGAGAGAGTCTTCCTACCTGGAAGTACTGCATGCCAGTGAAATCAGAGATCCAGTCCTCTAGACTCTATACTTTAAACCCTTCTCACCTCTCATATGTTGTATGAAAATGGCCTCTGAGAGGAGCTGCCAGCTTCTAGTTTCCCCCTCTCTAATCTCCTTTCCATCCTGTTGCTAAGTTGGTGTTCTAAAGCACAGAAGTGAACTTGCTTTGTCTCTGGCGCATTATTTCAGTGGTTCTCTTACTGCCCAAAGATAAAAAAAGTTACATTTTTAAAATCTGTAATCTTAAGGAGGGTATCGATATGCAAGGATGGGCCTTGCATATCTCAGTCGGACTTAATAATGATGCATTTTTTTAAGTGAGAACATGAAACAGTTTTCATTAGGGTTTAGTGATTCGTTGATTTGTTTTTGTTTGTTTATTATTTATTTGTTTTGAAGATTGGGTCTCCCTATCTTGACCTGGATGAAAGTTAAATGACCCCGTATGGGGCCAACCCTATCAATGATATCTAAAGGACCTGACCTACTCTGATTTCCTGACCTGAGTCAGTTTCTCATAAGGCATCAGCACCTTGGTTCTCGACAAGGGACAAATATTCCACTACACATTCCATTCTAGCTCGGAAATTTCAAGCTTAAGCAATCCACCAGCCTCAACTTCCCCAGAAAGATGAACTGACTCCCTTGGCTTTCTTTAAGTCCCAACTAAAATCCCATCTTTTCCTTGAAGCCTGTCCTAACCCCTCTTAATCGTAGTACCTTCTCCCTGTTAATTATTTCTTATTTATCCTGAATCTCGCTTGCTTTGCATATATTTGTCTGCATGTTGTCTCCTACATTAGACTGTAAGCTCCTTGAAGGCAGGGATTGTCTTTTGCCTCCTCAGCACTAAGCACATTGTGAACAATTTAATAAATGTTGATGAGAGTGGCTAGGTGGCATAGTGGATAAAACACTGGCCTTGGAGTCAGGAGTACCTGGGTTCAAATCCGGTCTCAGACACTTAATAATTACCTAGCTGTGTGGCCTTGGGCAAGCCACTTAAACCCATTGCCTTGCAAAAACCTAAAAAAATAAAAAAAAATAAATGTTGATGATAACTAAATGTTGGTACTTAATACATGTTGATAGATTTGCTGCTAATTATGAGTACATGCTACAAGGCCTAGCATTTGTAAGGTATGAACAAGGCCCAGAAACCTCTTTGCTCTTGATAGGAAGTCTATTCAGTTTGGCTTGTAATACCCTTTGTATAAAACCATCAGTCTATTGGAATCTGACTTTAGATAGATCCGTGGCAACCAGGAGATGTGTGAGAGAAAGGTGGAGAGAGAGGAGAAGGGAGAGATGGTAAGAGACAGAGAGACAGACAGACAGACAGACAGAGAGACGGAGTCAAGAGAGAGAGAGATAGAAAGAGGAAAGAAAAAGCTGCATCATACTTATGAAGGATATCTTAAAAACCATAAATGAAACATGCTATCCCTACAGAAAGGTAATGAAGTAGAAACATATGTACATATATGCAATTAGGTGGCACAGTAGATAGACAGCTAGATCTGAAGTCAGAAAGATGTATTTGCCTAGTTCAAATCAAGCCTCAGACACTTATAAGTTGGGTAACCCTGGGAAAGTCACATAACCCTGTTTGTCCCCGTTATTCAACAATAAAATGAGCTGAAAAAGAAAATGGCAACCTAATCCAGTATGTCTTCCAAGAAAATGGCAAATGGGGTCACGGAGAGTTGGTCATGACTGAAAAATGACTAAACTATAGCTGGTCTATACATATCTATTACAAAGATTGTTTTCCTTTTCTTCTCAGAGGAGTGGAAAAATGGAAGGGAAAGAAATTAGATTTTTTTGTTCATTCAGAAAAGAGTAAAATGGGAAGTATCACAAAAATGAAATGTTGCCTGCATTTTCAGATGAGGTCACTGTATTATTCATTACTGTATTAATACTAAAGACCTCATTAAATGGGAATAATTTATAAGGATTTAATTCCTTTTAATTTCTCATTCATATATAAATATATATTTCATAATAATATATAAATGTCTATATTGTAAAAAACAAAACATATCAACTAATTGAAAGTTTCTCCCAAAATGCGAAGTATCAAAATAATTTCCAGCAGCTTTGAGCTTTCTTGAATCCATGTTCCCATGGATGTATATGTTTGTAGGAGAGGGTGCCACAGGATTTGGAAGAAGGCTTTGTACCACACAGTTCCTTACTACAATAGCCTAATAAAAAAAGTTTATTACCCAACTGACTATTTGGCATTAACTAATAATCATTGGGGAAAACACTAGTGGAGGTTCTTGGGTTACAGCATTACATAGATGATCCCAAACATCTTAGAGGTGAATCCAGAATTCTGAGCGCATTTAGTGGTCATATTCTACCTCTTCAGTGCAAGTGGAATGTTGGGATAATGGAGATGATTTCATAGTAATAAAAAGGTTCTGATGAGGCAGATTCCTCTACGGTAGAGGTTGGCAATTTATAATCTGAGAGCTATGCTTATATTAGAGTCATTAAGTGACTATCACAAGACATGGCAAAAGTGAGCTTTTAATTCAGGTTCTCCTGACTCCAAGGTCATCTCTTCAACTACTGTGCCATGTTGCTTCTGATCACACACACACACACACACACACACACACACAAACAAACAAAAAAAAAAAACTATTGGTAATGACAAGGGAAGGCATTAGAAGATCATGAAAAGCCTTATGCAAGAGATGCCATTTGATCTAAACTTGGAAGAAAGCTAAGAATGGAGATAAAGTACTAAGAAAATCTCTCAATCCAACCATAATTTCAGTTCAAAGACAAATGTGGCTTCAATTTGTAATAAAACAGAGAATTTAGTCTATATATAAACCAAGATTTAATAGCAAAAGTTCAAGACTGAGTTAGTGTTCCTGGATTTAAATCTCAACCACGTTAATAACTAGCTATATGACCTTGAGAAAATTATCTCCTACTTGAACCTCAATTTTCTTATCTACAAAATGAGTTTAGACTAAAAGATCTCTCTCAACTAAGAGCCTCTGACATTTCATTCAACTGAAAACTGGGACAAATCAATTAAAAATGACTCTCAAACTCTCCTATTAATTCAAATTGAAGAATTTACCTGAATCTGAAAATTAAACAAAGCTGATGAAAGGATTTTAAATTTATTTTGGCTCAAGAGGGGAAAACAAATTCTCCATATTTTAAATTATCGAAATCCTAGAGTCACTACAAGATTTGCAGCATTAGCAATTTTAAATTTCTCAACTCCTGAATAGCACAAATGGGGATTAATTTGCATAGTTGTTTAGGTTTAATAGGATGGTGAACTTTAATACTACTGAGCTTGTCAAATTTATAGTTTTACATCCTTGCTGCACCTCAGTCTGGTAAGATTTTTTGCCTTTTTTTCTTTTCATTAGTTTTCTTGAGGATTATAAGGAGGAAAAGGATTTAGCAGTAGAAGGTACTTCTTAAAGGGCAGTGTCATACATTAACCTGAATTTTGGAATTGGAACCAGAAAGACCAAATTTAAACGTTCACCTCTGACATTAATGACTCAGGGCTATCCAAGTCCAGCCTTTCGATCCTATGCCAAATACCACTACTAGATCTGTATCTCAAAATGACCATAAAAGTGGGGTGGGGGGACCCCTACATCTACAAAATATTTATAGCAGGTCTTTTTGTAGTGGTAAAGAATTGGAAATTGATGGGATGTCATCACTTGGGGAACAACTGAAGTTGTGGTATATGAATGTTAATGGAATACTGTTGGATAATAAGAAATGATGAGGAGACGGATTTCCAAAAAAGCTTAGAATGACTTACATGAACTGATTCAAAGTAAAGTGAGCAGGATCAGGAGAACATTATACACAGTAATAGCAACACTGTACATGATCAATTGTGAATGATTTAACTACTCTCAACAATACAATGATTCAAAACAATTCCAGAGACTCATGCTGGAAAAATGCTATTCACAATCTACAGAAAGATCTATTTATATCTGAGTACAGGTCAAAGAATACTATTTTCAAAATTTTTAGTGTGGTTGTGTTCTTTTGACCTGCTTCTTCATTCATAAAATGACAAATATGAAAATATATTTTACATGACTGCACACACATGACCTATGTCAAATTGTTTATGGTTATAGGGGATAGTAAGGGAGGGAAGGAGGGAGAAAATTTGGAAATCACATATGAATGTTAAAAATTTTCTTTATATTGGAATTGGAAATTAGAATTTTACATTATATTAATTGGAAAAAAAAATAGTATAAAAAAGATTAGCTTCTTGACCTGTTATGCCCTTAAAAGACTTTTTAATGAAGAATCTCCAAATATAGTCATGTCTATAGTTTTACAAATGTGGGTAACAGGATCCTCAGTTCCTATATAAGAATTCAAAATAACAAATATATATCAGGAGGAGGATGATGGCCTTTATTTCATCTCAAAGAAACTGAGAAAATATAGAGGAATTATTGAAGCCCATAGAGATACAAAACCAGGTAAAATATTTGGAATAGCTCATAAACACCCCTCAGGAGAGAAATGAACTTGGGGGTAGAAGTAGGACATAATTGACATTCTGGGAGATTCTCTCTCATTCTCTCTCTCTCTCTCTCTCTCTCTCTCTCTCTCATTGATCCCACGTAGTTTTTTTCAGACTCCTAGTTTCAATATACAGTTTGGACTACCTTTAAAAACTAAACACAAGGGGGCAGAGCCAAGATGGCAACAAGAAGGGATCCAGTCTTAGGTGCTCTCTGATAAAACTTCGAAACTAAGGACTCTAACTAAACTTTCAAGAGACAGAACCCACAAAGGGACCAGTGAGGCAGTTCTCCTACTCAAGGTAACCTGGAAAAGAGCAGAAAGGTTCTGCTCCCCGGGGTTGGAGGGGCGGCTGCCAGAGGGGTGGCCCGCCAGAGCCAAAGAACTTCAGCCTCCCTGAGGTAGCCCCAGGGTGCTGGAAGCCGCACTTCACAGCAGCGGGGGAGTCTCCTGAGCTGCACCCCGAGGAGCACCAGGCACAAAGTGGGGGAACAGCGGGGGACCTCTGCTAGAGGGAGCAGGATCCCAGCCCTTAGGGCACACAGCAAGCTGCTTGGTCTTTCCCCAGCCCAGATCCAGGAACAGAAGCAGGTGGAGCTGGTAAGCATGAGCCCCCAGGGCATGAGCCCATTGATCTGAGGGAGGGGAGTGAAGAGAGAGAGGGACTGCAGAGCTCTGTCCTCTGCCCCTGAAACAGGACTCTGGGGCTCTGACCACATTCAGATCCTGATTGCAGTCTAGGCCCCCCCATAGAACAGCAGCCCCCCCCCACCTCAGCCCCATGGCAGAGGGGGGCGCTTATGATCATTCACAGACCAGGAGGGAGGACAGAGCCTCACACACTGAGACCCTTGTGGGAGTGTCCCAAAAGCTCAAGAAACACCCCAAACCAGGCCCAGGCTGGGAAAATGAGCAAACAGAGAAACAAGAGGAAGATCATTGAGAAATATTTTGCATTTGAGCCCAAGAAGGATCAAAATACTCAGTCTGAAGATGAGGAAGCACAAGCTCCTGCATCTAAAGACTCCAAGAAAAAACAGAAATTGGGCTCAGGCTATGACAGAGCTCAAAAAAGACTCTGAAAATCAAATGAGGGAGTTGGAAGAAAAACTGGGAAAAGAAAGGAGAAAGATTCAGGAAAAACATGAAAATGAAGTCAGCAGCTTAGTCAAGGAAATAAAAAAAATGCTGAAGAAAATAGCATGCTAAAAATCGGCTTAGGTCAAATGGATAAAACAGTTCAAAAAGTTATTGAGGAGAAGAATGCCTTAAAAAGCAAAATTGGCCAGATGGAAAAAGAGATAAGAAAACTCTCTGAGGAGAACAAATCCATCAGACAAAGAATAGAATTCAGGGAGTTTGATGAATTTACCAGAAATCAGGAATCAATACTTCAAAACCAAAAAAATGAAAAATTAGAAGAAAATGTGAAATATCTCATTGAAAAAACAACTGATATGGAAAACAGACTTAGGAAAGATAATTTGAAAATTTTTGGAATACCTGAAAGTCATGATCAGGAAAAGAGCCTTGACATCATTTTCAAAGAATTACTACAAGAAAATTGCCCTGATATCCTAGAAGCAGAGGGCAAAATAGAAATGGAGAGAATCCACTGATCCCACCGAGAAAGAGATCCCAAAAAACCAACCCCTAGGAATATTATAGCCAAGTTCCAGAACTCCCAGGTCAAAGAGAAAAATATTACAAGCAGCCAGAAGGACACAGTTCAAATATCATGGAGCTGCAGTCAGGATCACACAGGACTTAGCAGCAACTACATTGGAAGCTCGTAGGGCTTGGAATATAATATACCGGAAGGCAAAAGAGCTTAGAATGAAGCCAAGAATGAATTACCCAGCAAGGCTGAATGTCCTCTTCCAGGGAAAAAGATGGACTTTCAATGAACCAGGGGAATTTCAAATGTTCCTTTTGGAATGGCCAGAGCTGAACAGAAGGTTTGATCTTCAGATACAGGACTCGGGTGAAGCATGGAGATTGGAGGAGAGGGGGGAAATATGAGGGACTTAATGATGATGAACTGCATGTATTCCTGCATAGAAAAATGACACTGATAATACTCATATGAACTTTCTCAGTTAATAGAGCAGGTAGAGGGAGCTTTTATAGTTGAAGCACAGAGGAATGCTGAATTTGAAGATAAAATATGGTGTAAAAATGGAGTCAATAGAAAAAAAGGGAAATGTAATGGCAGAAAGAAAAAGGAGAGGGGGAATAGGCCAAGATATTTCATATAATAAGATTTTTTTATTACAATGAGCTATTGCAATGATATGGAAGGGGGGAGGCAAGGGGGAATGAGGGAACCTTTGCTCTCATCAGAGGTGGCTAGGAGAGGAAACAGCATATACACTCAATGGGGTATAGACATCTGGAGTAAGAAGGAGGGGGGAGCAGGGAGAAGGGGTGGGGATGTGAATAAAGGAGGACAGGATGGACCTTGGGGGAAGAGTGGTCAGATATAACACATTTTCTTTTTTACTTAAAAGGGGCTGGGATTGGAAGGTCTGTCCAGTACCATGGGGCCAGGTGGATTCTGGGCCTAAGGGGTGGTATGGGGGCTCAGGGCTTCTTGGCCCCAGGACCAGGGATCTGTCTGCTGCACCACTGAGCTATCCTACAGCAGAGTCAGAGTGAAAGAAGAGAGAAAATATAGTACATGGTAGTGGAGAAATAAGAAAGGAGGGAGTTGCGATCAGCAATGGCAATGTTGGAAAAATATGGAAGTAACTTTTGCAATGGACTTACCCTAAAGAGTGCGATCCACCCATGACAGAGTTGTTGGTGTTGGAACAAAGACTGAAGTACATTTTTTATTATTATTATTATTTTTTGGGGGGTGCAGGGCAAGTGGGGCTGGGTGGCCTGCCTGGGGCCACATAGCAGGGTGATCTTTGGGTGTCTGAGGCCGGATTTGGACCTGGGCCAGATTTGGACCCGGGTACTCCTGGCTCAAGGGCCGATGCTCTGTCTGCTACCCAGCCACCCCTACTATTATTACTATTTTATTTTATTTTGGGTCTTTTTTTTCCTTCTTTTTGGTTTTTGCAGGGCAGTGAGGATCGGGTGGCTTGCATGTCATGGATGGGTGATTGTTGAGTCTATGGGGCTGGATGTGGGCTTGGGTGCTCTTGGCTCCAGGGCTGGTGCTTCATCCATTGTGCTACCTGACCATACCTACAATTATTACTATTATTTTTTTTAATTTTAATTTTTTTCTCTCCCCTTTATTTTATCACTCAAGCAAGTCTATATTCATGAGGGGGAGGGGGCATTTTGTTTACTCTTAAACAAGAATATTTCATTAATGTAAAAAAAATATTTGTATAAAATGAGAAGAAAAAAAGAAAAAAAAAGAAAAAAAAGGAAAAAAAGAAAAAAAAAGAATAGGAAGCCTAGGGGCGGCTAGGTGGCCCGGTGGATGGAGAACCAGCCCTGGAGTCAGGAGTACCCAAGTTCAAATCCAGCCTCAGACACTTGGTAATTGCCTAGCTATGTGTTCTTGGGCAAGCCACTTGGCCCCATTGCCTTGCAAAACACTTAAAAAAGAATAGGAAGCATGCAAAAATACGATTGGACTAAGTTATGAAGGACTTTGAATGCCAAGCAATTTTATATTTGCTCATGGAGGCAAGAGGGATCCACTTGGGTTTATTGAGTGGGAGTTGACATGGTTCAACCTATGCTTTAGGATAATCACTTTGTTGACTGAGTGGAGAATGAATTGTATCTAGGAGACAGTTTTTTTGGGAAGACCAATCAGCAGGCTGTTGCAGTAATCTAGAATTGAAGAGATGAAGGCCTGCATCAGGGTAGTAGCAATATTAGAGGAGAGAAGGGGGCATATGCAATAGGGATTACAAAGATAAAATCAATAGGCTATGACAACACATTGGATATAGGAGGAGAAAGAGTGAGGAGTCAAAGATGGGACTTTGGGAGGATAGTACCCTGATCAGTAATAAAGAAGTTAGGAAGGGAAGAGGGTTTGGGGGAAAGATTATGAATTCAGTTTTGGACATGTTGAGTTTAAGATGTCTATAGAACACCCAGTTCTAGATGAATCTAGATAAATAGATTTGAGAATTAGCATAGAGATGATAATGGGATGAAATCACTAAATGAATTAGGCTAGAGGGAGAAAAGAAGACGACCCAGGACAGAATCCTGTGGGATACCTATGGTTAGTAAACTAGAGAGTTAGTGACTTAGATGAATATCCAGCAAAGGGCATTGAGAAGGAGTGATCAGATGGTAGGAAGAGAACCAAGAAAGAATGGTTTTCTGAAAATCCAGAGAGGATATAGTAGCAAGGTGAAGAGGGTGATTGATGATAGTCTCATAGGCTACAGAATGGTCAAGAAGGATGAAAATTGAGAAAAGTTTATTGGGTTTGGCAATTAGGGATGGCGGGGGCAGGGGGTGGCAGCTAGGAGGCTTAGCGGATAAGAGTATTAAGCCCTGGAGTCAGGAGGACTTGAATTCAAAGACAACCTCAGACACTTGATACTTACTAGCTTGACTGTATAGTGGGAGAAGAGGGAAGTAGAGGTACCTACTATAGATGGCAGTCTCAAAAAACTTAGCCATTAAGATGGTACCTGGGCTGGATGACTTAAATGAGTTTTTTTTATTTTTTTATTAAGGTTTTTTTTTTTTTGCAAGGCAGGTGGGGTTGGGTGGCTTGCCCAAGGCCACACAGCTAGGTAATTGTTAAGTGCCTGAGACCAGATTTGAACCCAGGTACTCCTGACTCCAAGGCCAGTGCTTTATCCACTGTGGCACCTAGCTGCCCCAATGAGGGTTTTTTTTTAAAGGATGAGGGACACATGGACAATAAACAACCAGTAGATAGGAAGAGGTTGAACATAAGTATGAGAGTAGGAATGATTCAGTTTTTCAGTAAATCTGAGACAATGTTAGCTGACAGGGTGAGCAGTAAGAGCTTTGAGGAGAGAAAATTCTTGGAAAAGCTGTTATGGGGAGTGGTATTATGAATTAATCAGGGATCTGCAAAAGAATTGCCTGACAGCAGTGAGGACCCAAATGACATAACATAAATTTTAGTGGACCCAGTCAGGATGATTGCATGATTTTTTCCCCCCTTTATTTAGCAGCAGGTGTGTAAGAAGATGGTGGTACAATCCAAGACTAAAATTTTTTGCCCTTGTTTTTGTACTTATTGTAGACTTTTTTACTTGCATTTCCTGCCTTTTCAAGTTTGTTTTCTTTTCACTCATTATTTCTCATTTGTTACCACTATATTAGGTCATGTTTTTCCACATTCCATCCAGAAATTGCTCAAAAGATTTTCATACAGTGGTGAATTCAGGTTCAAAGTAATCCACTTTGCAAAAGTGAATGGAAATCGTGTTGCTGAATGTTAAGTTTGGTCTTCCTCCAACTCAGATAGACAACAAAAGGCCATCTTCTTCTGATACCCTCACCATCAGGATGGTGAGGTAATAGTTTATGAAAATATTTTATTCTTCTCTTTGTTACAAGGTAGATTTTTTGTGTAAAGACTGTAACTCTAAAAACCTTAACCAATCGGGTTGGGAGAGAGAGGGCTAGGAGGGGGGAATGGCTCTAGGCCATATAATCTTGCTTGACTGTCATCTTGTGTCATCTCGGGGCAGCTTCTTGATCTTCACTACCTTTGTGAGACTTGGAGTATGCCTGCCCTTTTCTGGAGACAAGGCAAAACAAACTCTCTTTTTTGCTCAAAACAAAACAAAACAAAACAAAACAAACTAAACCCAAGATATGTATAACAGTTTTTCATGGTAGTTTTTTAAAAAGGAAACCAAGGAATTGTCCTACTCTTGCTGTTGTTCAGGCATTTCAGTTATATTATATTTTTCATGATCCCATTGGGGTTTTTTTTGGTAAAACTATCGGAATGATTTATCATTTCCTTCTCCAGCTCAGTTTACAGAGGAAGAGGCTGAGACAAATAGGTTTAAGAGACTTGCCAAGGGTCACACAGCTCTAGCACTTTATCCACCATACCATCTACCTGCCCTATTTTGGGATGACGGCTAAAAAATTTGATATATGAATGTATTAGAATATCATCATGTCATAAGAAATGACAAAGTGAATAATTTTAGAAGAAGCTGTAAGACCTTAAAATTTGGTGTGCATCAAAGAGCAGAATCAGGAAGATACATATATTTTCAAGCATGACTATAGTGTAAATTTATTTCATTGAACTATGCATGTTTAGGAAAAAAATTCTTTGTTGTTATTACTGTTGTTCAATAGCAGAGGGGAAATGAAGTGATAGATTGGAAATTCATATAAAAATAATTAGGTACATGGCGTTTTAAAATGTAAGCTCAAGTAGGTGGCCCAGTGGATGGAGTGCTGGCCTGGAGTCAGGAGGACCTGAGTTCAAATCCAGCCTCAGACACTTAATAATTACCCAGCTGTGTGGCCTTGGGCAAGTCACTTAACTCCATTGCCTTGCCAAAAAAAACCCAAAACTCAAGACACTTGATTAGAAGACCTCATGGTTATCCAGTCTGTGCTGTCTGTATAATTTAGGGTAATAACAGGACATAGAGTAAAGGTCTTCTCCAATGTAACATTAACTTTATTTCCTTTCTCTATCCTTTCTCTGAAATTTCAGGTCCTTGAACTCTCTAATGTTGAGTTACTTATTAGGCAAATTCTAGAATTAGAGTTGTTCATGAAATCTCTTTTCTCTGATTAGAAGGCTAGAGTTCAGGGATCACTTATATAGGAAAGCTGAGAGTTAGGGCTATTATTCATGAATTCCCTTCTTGGGTCATGTGAACAGTTGCATTTTTTTTCCTTTTTCATGTTTTTCTTGAAGAATTCATTAGCCACTGTCATCTCTTGAAATAGGAAAATCTACTCTTATGTCTCAAGTATCTGATCTGTTCTCTGAAAGTTATAAGCAAGTAAAAAAAAAACTCCCATATCCTTCAATTTAAAGGAAATCAGGCTTAACTGACTACCTTCTCATCCTTCTTCCCCACAAAAAATATAACATCATTCCTATCTGTTGTTCAGATCTCAGATCTGTCTTCAAACATGAACATTATGGAAAAGGGAAACAGAGAAGTTTCATGGTCCTTTATTTAGAGAAGTTACTATGGGAACCTATGTGGCACAATGGATAGAGTTTAGGACACTAGTCAGGAAGACCTGAGTTCAAAATTGACCTCAGATACTATCTATATGATCCTGTCAGTTAATTCAGTTTGCCTCAGTTTCCTCATCTGTAAAATGAGCTGTAAAAGGAAATGGCTAACTATTCTGGTATCTTTGACAACAAAGCCCTGTAGGAGATCATGAAGAGTCAGACATGACTGAAATGACTAAACAACAATAATAGAGGAAGAACTTGTCCTTTATAAGAGTCTGTTCTCTCAAGAGTCCTACTCAAATGAGATTATCTTTAGGGTAGTTTTGTTCATTGAATTCCACACAAAGAGGTAGCTCTGAATCATATTATTTAGGAGCCACCTCTAAAACTTAATCCAGAGTCTTTGTTCTCTTAAGAAGGTCAAAGTACTAGTGGACATATTCAAATCTTTTAAAAGGGAGGGATGCCTTCTGAAGTCCCAAGCAAAGGGTCTTCCTTATGTAAGTTGATCACATTGATTGGGAAAATTCACTGACTAATTTTCATTATACTTTGCCTTTTTTTGGACAAAATGTCTTCTAAGGTCCCATCCAACTCCAATGCTTAGATTCCATATAGTGATCCTTTTTCAAGAATGTGTTGGACTATATGGTCATTTAGTCAATTCCAGTGCTTAGATCATGTTATGAACACACATAAGGACAACAGGACCAAGATATAAGCTTGAGCAAAGAGAGCACTGTTTAGTGATTTATTTTTTTCTAAATGATGCATAATTACTGCTGCATAATAAGAACTAATAACAATAATAGAAAGTCTTCTGCCAATCCATCAATTTTGGTATCTGGAAGAGAAATAATATAGGTGGATCCCTGTGTGACCTGAGAAGGATGGTAAGAGGCAAGGGACTGTTGTGTGTGGTAGCACTGTAAACTTTCATCACCTGGTGTCCTCTAGCACAAGAGTGTTATTTTACTAAATGCCATGGGAGTGAGAGTGGACCAGGGACTGGGGAGGATATTTAAGCACTTGTATTTGGCTTAATAAATGGAGATCTTGGAGATCTAGGAGAACTTTAAGGAGAACTTGTCATCCTTGTCTCTCTTGTCTCCCGCCTCTAACAGTAAGATAACAATGATCTGGTGTTATGGTATCAGTCTACATTAGTTGAGTGAGTTGATTTATATAGTTATTTACTAGAAATGAATGACTCCATTTCACCTTCTTGTTGAGATCCTGAGAAAACAATAGAATTAAGAATTGCCTTGGATCTTGGGAAAGAGAAATTCTGTGCCTAAGTAAGTTTGCATATATTCAACACAAGGATCTTTCCCCTAGGATCTCCATTAGTGTCCACAGTTGATATCATCTCTTGGGTTGTGAACATACAGGCTCAAAACTCTTCCCTTATCATGCTAGCACTCATGTGCATCTCAATCAAGATGATTATTGAAGGATACCATGCAGAGATGGAAGGGGGAAGTTCAAGTGAGACATTAAATGGAAAGTGGTTTTGCAACACTTCAAATACTGTATGAAAAATTTTAGTTTTATATATTATCTCAATAAAGTAAGGAGTTGTTCCTAATAGCCAGGAAATGGTTGAACTCAGATCCAAATCTGGATCAATCAGTTCCAAAGCTGAATTTCTTTTTGGAGTCTCACCACTTTTCATATCTCTCCCCTTTTTCAACTTCTTTAGAAATTTATGATATATTTCTAAATTTTTCATTTATCAGTTGTGTCTGACTCTTCATGACCCCATTTGGGATTTCCTTGGTAGAGATACAGGAGTGGTTCACCAATTTCTTCCCTATCTCATATTACAGAAAAGAAACATGAGGCATACAAGGTTAGGCCACTTGCCCAAGGTAACAAAGCTAATGTCTGAAGTCAGATGATATACTAAACTGTGACCAATAAATTGTTCTCATATATCTGTCTTCTCAAATAGTTCTGAAGCTCCCTGAGGTTAGGAGTTGTGTCCATATCTTTCTTATTTCATACCATTACAATACTTTGCTTTCCAGTTTGACTTAAATAAAAATTATCTATACCCACTAGTCATTCAATTAAAAAAATGATTAGAGCACTGCTTTTCTTTAAATTATTAGAATAGACACTAATGGCTTAAGCTTTTCTTTAGAAATGTAATTATAGAGTTCTGGCAGTTATCAAACTGAAATGTCTCAGAAATTTCATTAACCCTTGGATCTTAATGCAAAGGCACCATAGGATTTATACTAGGGATAGACTTAAAAATCTGCCAGTCCAGGGGGTTTTCATTTTTTTGCATCACAAATTCCTTTGGCATTCTGGTGAGATCAAGAGGCCCCTTCTCAGAATCATGTTTTTAAATATTGGAGATAAAAGCTTAGAATCACGAAGAAAACCAAGAGATTTTTTTTTGTTCCCATCCAAGTTCAAGGATCTCTAAATCCATTCATGGAACTCTTGGAAGGGGTAGTTTGTGGACTCCAGGTAAAGAGTGAGAATTACACATGAAATTGAAACCTGTTTATGGAAGCGATTTGTCCATAGGCAGTAAATAGCAGGTCTGGAACTTAAACCCAATTTCAATGCTTTTTCTTCTGTTGCCTATTAAACTTTCACTGTTATCACCTTTAAGTATTATTTGGGAAATGTACACACCAGTATCTGAGAAAATCATCATCATCATCACATCTCATATTTTCAAAAGAGTTGTTATCCATATGAAGTCTATATCAGACTTTAAGATTTATGATAATCCCATAAGGTAGATTTTTTTTTTAACTTTCCCTCTATTTTGTAAATAAACAAACTGAAACTCCAAGACTTCAAGTCAATTTGTAGAATCATGAAAAATAGGATAATTTAGAAATGAAAAAAGTCAGAAGTTATCTAGACAAAGTCCTCCTTTTAGATTTGAGAAACTGAAACTCAGGAATTAACTAACTTGTCCAAGCTCACACGGGTATAAGAGGCAGAAAAAGGATTAAAACGTATGCTTTCTGATACCAATTCCAAGATTCTTGATCACACAAGTGATAAGTTTCTAACACAGAATTTAAATCCAGGTCATCCTTACTACAGAGCATGCTAAGAACATTTCCTTTACAATAATCCCACATGAAAGGGAAGGAATTATGTTCCCTATGTTATATATGAGGAAACTGAAATTGAGGTATAAAGTGACTTGCGATCTGAAAGACATCAGAGACATTATCTAAACTCAAGTCCTGTGCTCTTTCCCCTCTACTCCACTGCCTCTCTGATGAAATATGATTCAAGACTTTGTCATTATCTTCCAATCACTGAACCCAATGGGGCATTTCACTACTCCTGCAAATGCTTATTTCATAAATGTTTCCAGGTTGAATTCTAAATAATGCAGTAGGTAGGTGGAAACACAATCCAACTTTAGTGTTTTTTGGAATAGTTAAATTTGGCATTGGTTAAACTTCCCAACCCTAATCATTGAAAAAGCAAGATTACATTTTGACAGGAACAAAGACTACAATTGACTAAGGAGTTGTAAGCCACAGATGTCAACTATCCAAATTACGCATGGAAGGGAAACAAGTACCTAATAAAGAAGTCATTTGGGCTTTTCACCTACTTGGAAAATAATCACTTTTGCCTCCCACACCACTGACAGCATACAAATCAGAGAGGCTTCAGTACAAATCTGCATAGCTATAGCACTGTACTATAGCCAAGGAAATGCCAGATTTGAAACTGGAGAGGGGAAAAAAGGAAGCAAAAATGGACATTTTGACTCTTTTGTTTGTTGGCTGAAATTTTCATTAGGGCTTTGTTGGTTGCAGCTCAGCAAGAGACTACCATGCAGTTCAACAGTTAGTGGATCCAAGGCAATAGGATGTTAAATGGAAGGGGCACAGTCCCAGAAGGGTTGGTTCCAGAGCATCTGGGAGATTTCTTTCTCAGGGAACTTAGAATCACTCAAGACTAGTGCAAATTCTTTTTTGTTTTATTTTGGTTTGGGGGTTTTGCAAGACAATGGGGTTAAGGGACTTGCCTAAGGTCATATAGCTAGATAATTATTAAGTGTCTGAGACTGGATTTGAACTTAGTTCCTCCTGACTCTAAGGGCTTTGTTCACTGCACCACCAAGTTGCCCCTGCAAATCCTTTTTAAAAATAACTGCCTTGGGTGGAGGATGGGGGGTGGGGAGAGGGAAGCAAGATTGGGGGAAAATTGTAAAACTCAAAATAAATAAAACCTTTCTCAAGTTAAAAAATAAATTTAAATAAGTTTAGCAATCAAAATTAGAGACATTTTCAAAGTAAAAGTTCAAATAAAACATATCCAATTCTAAAATTTAGCAGTGGAATGCAAGATTATGGAGTGCAGGGTCATTCTTGCCTTCTTAATTTTTATCCCTAGCACCTTGAAAAACAGGGGGCACTTAATAATTGCTTGTATATTGACTGAGTCTGTTTTCCTTGGCATAATAGAACAAAAAAATTTTCAGAAACCAGAAACAGTATGACTCAGTCTAAATAGAGATTAGCAATGAATGGTCCCAGCAAATGACTAGAGAAAGCAGAACAGTTGTCATCATAGACATCACCATTTTCTGATGTGTCTGTCTTTTCATCCACCTGGACATAATAATAGTAACTGTTATTTGTTATTAAACGTTACTGTACAGGGTGTCTCAAAAGTCACAGTGCAGTTTTAAATTAGTAAAACTTAGAACTATTAACATTTTCCCAATTGCACCAAGACTTTTAGGACAATGTATGCATTCTACACTTTGAACCTCAACAGCTCAGGTGGTGGAGCACTGATTGTTGAGCACTACCAAAGTCAAGAGAAGTGATGTGACACCCATGGTCCTATAACTAGTAAGAACTGGAAATGAGATTTGAACCCAGACTTGATTCCAACTCTGATACTTTAGTCACTCTGAAAAACTGCCTTTTCAATTCATTGGAATAAATAGTTAATGCTATTGGAGGCCAGAGGAGGAAGAGCATAGATTTCATGGAAGAAGAGGGATTTGATCCAGACCTTAGAAACTAGTGGCATTGCAATACCTGAAAAACACTGAAATGTTCATTCTTGGGAGGGAGAATAACATGAACAAGTTAGGGAGACAGTAATGAATGCTCCGTGAAAGGTGCAATTGGAGAGAACAGTGAAAATCAAAATTAGAAAGACCAGTAGAGGAGTGGCTAGGTGGCGCCATGGATAGAGCACTGGCTCTGGAGTCAGGAGTACCTGAGTTCAAATTCTGCCTCAAATACTTAATAATTACCTAGTTGTATGGCCTTGGGTAAGCCACTTAACCCCATTGCCTTGCAAAAACCTAAAGGAAAAAAAAAAGACCAGTAGAATGGTACAGATATTCTGAATGTGTATATGTATGTCTGTATGTGTGTGTGGGTATGTGTGCCTGTGTGTGGAGGGGGGTGATAGACCCCATTCATGGTCCTGTTAAAACTTTGAACCCATACTCAGAATGCCTTTAAATCCAATTTAAGAGTGTATTTTAAAATGTTAGGTGGCACGATAGAGTACTAAGCCTAGAGTCAGTAAAACTCATCTTTCTGAGCCCAAATATGGTCTCAAATGCTTACTAGTTGTTTGCCTTACTACCTTGTTTGTCTCAGTTCCTCATCTGTAAAATGAGCTGAAGAAACAGGCGGCAAACTACTCCGATATCTTTGCCACTAAACAAACAAATACAGTCATGAGAAATAAGACATGACTGAACAATAACTGAACTACAGCAAAAACCATATAGGATAATAACGGGAAATAAAGTTATTTGAAGATAAAAGATGTCATTTTCCCCCCATTCAAATTCACAGATCCACTGAAAGGTGGCTTTGAATTCCTGGTCTATGGGGGAAAGTGCTGCAGTTTGAATTCAGAATTCTGAATTTACTTCTCATGGAAAAGTTAATTAACCTCTCTCGATCTCGATTTCTTCATGAGGACAAAAACTCCAGTAAAAATAACACCTCAAATGAAGCTTTATCGTATAGGCTTCTGAATAACTTAATATATTACGCAAAATGTCAACTTTGATTTCCTTGAATGTCCTCGCAGAGAGTACACAATTGCAAAAAAAAGTTATCTGACTGGAAGGACGAGGATCTTTTCTCTTTGTTACTTAATCCTTGGCTTCATCCCACAAGATGTTTGAGTCTTCTATTTTTTAATGTTTGTTTATTTATTCATTTTTCCAACTACAAGTAATGGTAGTGCTCAAGGCATTTTTTTTTACCTTTTTCTCCTTCCCTCCCTTCCCTCCCACTCCTCTTGACAGAAAGCAATATGAGTTCTACATCTGTAACCATGCTAAACATAGATCCATGTTATTCATTTTGTGAAAGAAGAATCACGTCCAAATGGAAGAGAAAAAAACTAGAGAGAACAAAGACATAATCTATGACAACTTTTTTAAAAAATTGAAAATAGTAAACTTTGGCCTTTCATTAAAACTCCATAGATCCTTCTGTGGATATGGATGGCATTCTCCACAACAAGTCTTTTAGCATTTTCTTTGATTATTGTACTATAGAAATTATCAAGTCTATCAAAGTTGATTTTCACCCCATAATGGTCTTCTGGTTCTGTTCATCTTACTCAGCATCAGTTTGTGCAAGTCTTTCCAGGCTTTTCTGAAGTCTCATCCCTCATGATTTCTTATAGAACAATAGAGTTCCATCACATTCATATTCCACAATTTGTTCAGCCATCCCTCAATTGATGGACTTCCTTCCAATTTCCAATTCTTTTGCACTATGAAAAGAGATGCTATAAATATTTTTGTATGTGTGGATTTTTAACTTTTTCATGATCTCTTGGGGATAAAGAGCTAGTAATGGTATTGCTGGATCAAAGGGCATGTATACTTTATTGCCCTTTGTGCATAATTCCAAATTGTTCTTCAGAAAGGATGGATCAGTTCACAACTCCATCAGCAATGCATTAGTGTCCCAGATTTTCCACATCCACTCCAACATTGTTTTCCATTTTAGTCATAATTGGCCCATCTAATGGGAATGAGGTGGTAACTCAGAATGTCTTTATTAGCATTTCTCCAGTCAATAATGATCTAGAGTATTTTTATATGACCATAGATAACTTTGATTTCTTCATCTGAGAGTTGTCTTTTCATATCTTTTGACCATTTATCAATTGGGGAATGACTTGCATTCCTTTAAATTTGATTAGGTTCTCTATATCATTTATAAATGAGTCCTTTATCAGAAATACTAGCTTATAAAAATTGTTTCCCTACTTATTGCATTCCTTTTGATCTTGGCAGCATTGGTTCTCTTGGGGGGAACATTTTCAATTTAATGTAATTTTGTCTTTTTTAATGTTCACCTCTTTTTTGGTCATAAACTGCTCCCCTTTCCATAGATCTGACAGATAAACTATTCCTTATTGGAATGATTCTCCTAATTGACTTATGATATCCCCTTTTACTTTTGAGTCTCTTCTAAAAAGAACTTGGAGAGTGACAGGTTGTTGATGGGATTCAGTTACTGTTGAGGGCAGCTAATGTTCCAAGTACCCTTGGGCATGTCATCTTAAGAACAGCTCTCATGTGACTGAGTCTCATGGAGCCTCTCTCTGGGGGAAATCTATGAAACCGTATTTCCCAAGTTTGGAACCATAATGAAATTAATGATTCACCACATCCCATCTTATACCCTATCAGGAATTGGGAATGTCATCCTCTTCCCCATCCCTGATTAATTCAAAGCTCAGATAGTCCATTTCCTGAATGTTGTCTACAGACCTCTTTGCCTTACACACAAATCGTTTTCCACTAAAATTCCAAACTTTAAATATACCAAGTAGCCACTTGGTGAAGAGTCACCTGGTTTGTTTGAGAGTCATGACTTAAGTTCTTGTCATTGCCATAGGGAACATGAGGGGGAAAGGCCTCAATTTTCTCTCACCATAGACTTAACTCTTTCGTCTTAATTTTACTGTTATCTCTTGCTTAACATTGCTTCCCTTTCTGAATAACCTCTCCCTTCTCTTCCTGACAATAAAAAAAATTTTAAAAATTTCCCAGTTGACAAATGTTCAAAGGCTATGAAAAGATATTTCTCAGATGAAGAAATCAAAGCAATCTATAGTTCATATGAAAATTTGCTCTAAATCAATATTGATTAGGGAAATGCAAATTGAAACATCTCTGAGGTACCACCTTATGGGAAAATGATCAATGTTGGAGGGGATGTGGGAAAATTAGAACATTAATACATTACTGTGGAGCTGTGAACCAATTCAGCCTTTCTGGAAAGCAATTTGGAATATGCCCAAATGCAATTGAACTGTGTATACTCTTTGATACCACTCCTGGGTCTGTAGCTTAAAGAGATCATGAAAAGGGGTTAAAAATTGCACATGCACAAAAATATTCATAGCAACCCTTTTTGTAATGGCAAAGAATTGAAAATTAAGGGGAGGCCCATCCATTGGGAAATGGCTGAACAAATTGTGGTATATGTATATGATGAAACACTATTGTTCTAGAAGAAATCATGAAGGAGGGGATTTCAGAAAATTCTGGAAAGACTTGCTTGAACTGATGCTGAGTGAGATGAGCAGAACCAGAATAACATTATATATACTAATAGCAACATTGGGTGAAACCATGATGGACTCAGTCATTTGAGCAATACAATAGACATAGACAACTTTAAAAGATTTGTAATGGTAAATATCATCCATATCCGGAGAAGGAACTGTGGAGTTTACATGAAGACCAAAGTATTTTATCTTCGATTTTTAAAGTTGTCTTATTGTCATTTTCTTTCTCTCTATCCTTTTCTTTCTTCCATTTGGATCTGATTCTTCTCTCACAACATAATCAATATGGATCTATGTTTAATGGTTATAAATTATAGGTTGCTTTCTATCAGGGGGAGGAAGGAGGGAAGAGAGAGAGGGAGAAAAATGTAAAACTCAAAACCTTGCCAAACAAATGATTAGTAAAATCTACCATTGCATGTTGTTGGAAAAACAAATAAATAAAATTTTAAAAATTAAAAAGAATAAGAAAAGAGTTCAAGAAAACCAACTGGCAGCCTCAGACACTTAATAATTACCTAAATGTGTGGCTTTGGGCAAGCCACTTAACCCCATTGCCTTGAAAAAAAACCTAAAAAAAAAAAAAGAAAAGCAACTGGGGCAGCCAGAAAAGCAACTGGGGCAGCTAGGTGGCACATTAGATAGAGCACTGGTCTTATACTCAGGGGACCTGAGTTCAAATCCATCCCCAGACGCTTAATAATTACCTAGCAAGTTTAGTAAATATTCTATGTATCTTCATGCTATTAATATATCTAAATCTCACTAACTTTACTTTTCTCCCCTTAAATAGCAAGCCAATGTTACTTCTGTCCATGGCTGCTTGGCCATTGAACCCATTAGTAAGCTGTTTTTTAAAAATTTTATCTGAGGAATGAATAGCTAGGTATCTAACAAAATTCAAATAATCATCCAGATCATCATCCAATGTGTTATGTTGCAAGGATAATATTTCACTCTTTAATTTTGAGTCTACCATCAAGAGATGATTTTGCTTTCTCCTTCACAAATGGAATAAGAAGAAGATATTTTAGAAATATAAACAAGGTCAAAAAGCCTTTGCTGGTCTAGTTCTCCAGAGTCACAATGTAGGTTATGGGAAAGGGATGTCAGATGCCAAAGATGATGTAAAAGAATGTAATCCAGGTGCCAATTTCTTTTTCCTGGAATGAATCCTCCATGGTAAGATTTTTCTCACTCTAGTCACTACCTCTTGGAATTAAACTTTTCAGTATAATGCTATTTTTAAAATGGAGAGTGACTGTGTTGAATAGGGGAAAAGATATCTATTCTAAAATTAATCTTATGACATATGAGAGCTGTCTTCGCTTTCAAATCCTTCCCACAACAGGCTCAGATCTTCATCACCTCTAATGAAAGTAGCTAATGTTATGGAGACATAATGAGAAGTTTTAATTGCCTGATACAAAAGACTTTCCATGAGTTGATGAAGGGAACTAATCTTTGAGATGCATGATGAACAAAATAGGATCTCATCTTTCAAAATGAAGATGCTTTTTAAAAAAGATTATACTGGAAAGCAATTTGGAGTTACTAAGGCCAAAATGTCCATACCCTTTAATCTAAAAAAAATGTATTGCCAACCAGCTTGAAGGAAATCATTGATCAAAAACAAAAAATGGAGGATCCCTATAGACACCAATATCTTCATTGCCAAATTTACCACATGGATAGCTATGATTTTCAGTGTCATGTGTCTAGGTTATTCCATCACTAACACTGAGACTTGAATTTAGCCCAATTACTCTTTGATCCTTAAGGAAGCACAAGCTTCTTTACTGACTGAAACTCCCAGGAACCATTCACTGTATATTCACTTTGTGCTTATGAGGACCTGAAAACTAGTTAGATATCTCCCAATTAAGGAATAGGTAAACACAAATTTTCATAAATTATTAAAAAATACAGAGAAGCATGGGGAAGATTTATATGAACTGATACCAAATGAGGCAAACAAAACAATATATACACTGATTGCAATGAAAATAGGAAAAATAGCAACAATACAAGAATCATAACTAAATTCCAAAAATTCCTAATGACCAAGTTTAGTGTCAAGGGAGATAATAGAAGATGCCTCTCCTGTTTCTATGCAGAGATGAGTGGAGCGGTATCATGCAATAAATCATTGTATAATGTCCATAATTTTAAAAATATTTTGGAATAATTTTGCCCTATTTTTTCCTCTTATTCTTCTAGGGATTGCTCTCAGGGAGGGGAAACAGAGTTTATTGGGAAATGTCAGTGATATAAAGACACAAAATATCAGTAATTTTTAAAATTTAGAGGTGTTGACCTATTTTAGCTATAGATTGATTGATTATCTTGCATTAAATGTAGCTAATACCCTATAGAAGTATCCTCATGGGAAGTATCAAGATTTCAATTTGTTCATATGCTGATGAGAAACAAGTTTCTCTATCTGGCAGGTGATGCAATGGATTGGCTTTGAAGACATAATAGGAAGGTTTGATTCTAGGTCACTGTGTATCCTTATAGTAATCACTTCATTTTCCTGGGCCTCAGTTTTTCTTCTGTAAAATGAGAGGTTTAAATTAGATGACCTCTAAAATCTTTTCCACTTAAGACTATGATGCTATGATTGTAAAAACAGGCTTCTTTTTACTGGAAATTGGCAGTTGCTATTTAAACCCAAGGCAATGAGATGTAGACATAAAAGATGGCACAAATGAGAGCTAGGAAACCTGGTTTCATGTATCTGCACTGCCATTGACTTTGTGACCTTTGACAACAGCAATATATATTTCCATTGCTCCTTGAAGATGAACAATGTTCTCTGCCAATATAGATCCTAACACATCTGTGTCTTAGAGAACTGCCCAGGGTTGAATGATGTATTTATGGTGACAAAGCTAATGACCATTTGTTGTAACGGAAAGAATCCGTACTTTGGAGTAAGAGGACTTCGGTTAAAATCCTTCCCTCTAAGGTTTACTATTTTGTGACTTTAGGCAAGTCAATTAAATTCCATTGAACTCATTGTCCTCAACTGTTAAGAGAAGGTTGGAATAAATGTCCTCTAATGTTCTTTCTGGGTTTGAGTTAGGTTTCTGGGTTCTCAATAAGAGATCAGACATAGACCCATCTTCCCCATTTCACCAAGACAGTATTCTTTTTATTCTCCTGCCTAACCTTGGAGACTACAATTTCTTCATCTTTTAAATTAAAGGTATATTATACATGGTGATCTTTAAGGTCCTTTTATGAGTCTCCAATATATTAACTATAGGAATTCCAGTATCTTCAGAATGCTGCCTAGAGATAATTTTTTCTACCAAAACATCAACCCCCACTGAAATGTCATTTAGTCAAATTCCTTCGGTCCACCTTGGAGGAGGTTCAGCAAAACCTTACCACTTGGATCTCCTTTTCCAGTCTCATGCCTTGGTATGGCTCTAATTTAAGTTTCTTTGTCCCAAATACTTTCCATCCTGGAGTGTAGCTCTCATTTATAACTTTGGTCTTGGGAACTAACTTCTGCTCATTAACATTGCTCTTTCCACCTCACCTTTCCCAATCACTACCTGTGGGACGTTAGGTAAATCACTTCCTAGACTTATGGATTACAATAAGGAACTGTAGGAGCCAATAAATCCAATCCTCACATTTTACAGATGAAGAAACTGAGGTATAGAAAGGTTAAGTGATTGGCAGGGTCATATAGCTAATAAATATCAGAAGTAAGATTTGAAATCAATTACTTCTGACCTAAAAGTATACCAGATACCCACCTGGAGGAGGGATGGAAAGGACTTAGAAAACTCAATTGAGAAACACAAGTATCTTTTACAATTTAAGAAATCACTTCAATGCATATGTTTTATCATTTTGGCTTAGCTGGACAGTTCCCTTGGTTATAATGTGGAAAGCTATGGGCTCCATTGTCACATGTTAGTGAACAAACTCCTCTAGGTTATTCCACTACTGACATTCAGCGTAAGACTTAACCCAGAGATCAAGTCTTCTCTTTGTGCTTCATGGATCACATGTCTATTTGTGTCTAGACTGGCTCTGACAAGAATTATTCACTATATATGATTACATGAAGTTCTGTGTGGTACAAAAATGCCTCTCCCCTAGAGACAGTAAGTGGTGCTTGGTTACTCTACACCAAGTCTTCACCAACCCACAAATAGTATTCTAGATTGTTGTAACTCTACTTTCTTATAAGCATTATCATTCATTCTGGTTTTTTAATGAAGTTTTTTGGATCCCCTTCCTCCAAACTCTTAACAAGTGGTATTCCCCCAAAGTTTAAACCTCATTCCTCTCATCTCTTTAACCCTCTCTTCTTTAGAAATCACAAACTTCATTATTAGCCATTCTCATCACTATGTAGTTTCTTTCTAATAACTACTACCAAGTCTCTATTCCCCAGACCACATCTTTCTCCTGAGCAACCATCCCTACCTCCATCCTGCTTTCTGTTTCTTGTCCTAGGAACAGTAACTGAGTCCTAAAGAAAGTCATAATTTCTATTCCTTAAAGTTTTTTTATCAATACTTCTCCATATGGGTTCTCTATTCTGATTATAATGTAAATATAGTGTCTTTAATTTGTTTTGTATTCCCAGTACTGAATACAATGCCTAGAAAATGGAAATGGCAAATACTGTTTCATTCATTCATTCATTCATTCATTCATTCATTCTGGACTTGAAAATGTTTTTCAATCAAAAACAACTTGATTAAAAAACAAATGGTTGTCATTAATCTTTTTTTTCCAGTTGGGTCTGACACTTTGTGACCCCATTTTCTTTCTTTTTTTTTAGGTTTTTGCAAGGCAAACGGGGTTAAGTAGCTTGCCCAAGGCCACACAGCTAGGTAATTATTAAGTGTCTGAGACCGGATTTGAACCCAGGTACTCCTGACTCCAAGGCTGGTGCTTTATCCACTACGCCACCTAGCCGCCCCAACCCCATTTTCTTGATAAGGATACTGGAGTGTTTTGCCATTTCTTTCTTGAGCTCATTTTACAGATGAGGAAACTGAGGCAAACAGGGTTTAGTGTCTTGGCCAGGATCTGAGGATGAATTTGAACTCAGATCTTCCTGACTTTAGGTCCGGCACCCATAGCATCACCTAGCTGACCTTGGGAGAAAAAAATAATTACCTCCCCCACCCAAAGTGGTTCTACCTTCTGAGTTTCTTAGGTTTTTTCAATGTTATTGTCCATAATAAAATATCCTCTCTCTTCCTCATACTTTATATCTAGTCACCAAATCATGTTGGAATTTTTCTTCTTAATATCTACCCTAATATCCCTTCTTTTCTGTTCCTACCTCAATCACATTAGAAAGCATGGCCTTGTGGATAAAGCACTGGCCCTGGAGTCAGGAGTACCTGGGTTCAAATCTGGTCTCAGACACTTAATAATTACCCAGCTGTGTGGCCTTGGGCAAGCCACTTAACCCTGTTTGCCTTGCAAAAACCTAAAAAACAAAACAAAAACAGAAAGCATGGCCTTTTTTCAAGCTGTCCATTATATTAATGACAGTTGATGGTTTCCATATTCACCACTAGTATATGAAACACAGAAGAATATTTAATTATTTCCAATTACAAGTAAAGACAATGTTCAACCTACATTTTTATAGGATTTTGAATTCCACATTTTTCTCCTTCTCTTCCTCTTCGAGATGCCAAGCAATGTAATACAGATATTTATTCCTTTTAAATCTCAAATAAAACCATATATCCTCCATATGATTCATCTTTCTATTAAGTAAAATTGTCTTTAACTTGGAGAAGTCACTTATAATAAAGTCAAACAGTAAAGTAAAATGACTAAGTGGGACACTACCCTCATCTGAAAACAAGGCGACCTTCTACACCTGCAGAACTTTAAATATCTCACACCCACATGGTAGTTTAAGGTTTTCAAAGCAACATTTCTAGCTATCTATATATGTAGATAGATAGATAGACATCTAAACGTATTTTTGTCTTTCTATCCGTCAAAGATGTCCCAAATGTCATAGACAGCGATGATGATGAGATGATGATGAAGATGATGATGATGATGATGATGATATTGGTCCTTTCTCCATGACATCAGGGAGGCAAAGCTATGACAAGTACATGAATTGGGTTTGAGTGAGGGGGTGCTGTGCTGTCACCAACCTCATTTCTCCTCCAGAGTCCTCTGGGTCCAGTGAACAGATATAAATCGGAAAAGATAGATATGTAGATATCTGTCTGATTGTCTGTCTGCCTGTTTATATCCTCAGCTGTTTCTAGCATTAGCCCTGTTAGTGCTGTTTTATAGATGAGGAAAGTAAAACTGAAAGGGTTAGATGATTTATCCAGGGTCACATGGCTAGTAAGTGTCAAAGATTATTTTCAAATGGAAAATGTTAGATAGATGCATGGTGTATTCTGAAGCTGATCACTGAGAAGGGTGTTTCATTTGGAGCTGAAATAATAACTAAGATAGCAAATATACCTGGTCAAAAGTAAGACTAGTAATGTATGCCAAAGGGAAATGCCAGTGGATGGGAGTTCATCTGTTTTTCTGGATTATGGTCAAAATGGCATTTATCCATAACCCAGAGCTGACTGAGGAGATGACAGAGTAATTTGGCAGAAGCTCATAAATGAGACCCCAAGCTGGGGTAGGGCTCTTCCCTTTATCCTTCAAAGTCACAAAATGTTTACTCTGTGGTTAAGTTTTAAACACTGAGTTACTGAGTTTCTAACCCTAACTTGTGACTTGTCAATAAAAGTTAAACAGGACAAAGGGAGCAAATGAAGCAAAATACCTGAGCCTGGAAGAGACAAAAATGATGCTGTTTGTCCTTCCTTCTTGAAGAAGACTGTGACATCAGGGAGGTGATATCATGACAAGCACATGAATTCGGTTGGAGTGGGGGGGGGCTGATAAATTGCTTTCTCCTCTAGAACCACCCAGGTCCAGTGGCCACATATGAATCAGGATGACTGGAGATAGCCCTGAATGCCAGGCAATCAGGGCAAAGTGACATGCCTAAGGTCTCACAGCTAGTAAGTAGCAAGTTTCTGAGGCTGGATTCAAACTTCCATCTTCCTGACTGCAAGGCCAGGGCTCTATCCACTGTGCCACCAGAGCATTGGCCTTGGAGTCAGAAGAATGGCAGTACAAATATGGCCTAAGACACATGACAACTGTGTGACCTTGGGCAAGACAACGAATGAACAAAACAGAAGAAAGACAAAGCCCAAGTGAAGAAACCAAAATCAACCCAGGCAGTGGTTCCATTGATTTTATTTCATGGCAAGGCAGTTCAATGCCACCTCCTTCAAAAGGCCTTCCCTGATAGCCCTTCTTATTAGCATACTTTCCATCCTCAAGTTATGTGGCACTTAATAACCTATTTATATGTTGCATCTTTCTCCACAAACTCATCTTAGAGAGTTTCCTGGAGCACTGAGATATGAAGTGAGTTGCCCCGGGACATACAGCTCATATGTGCTTGAACCCTAAGCTCCTTAACTTTGACTTCAAGGTCAACTCTCTAGCCACTTTTGCATACAAGTTCCGCTAAAGGCCAACCCAGAGGTCTCATTGCTTCAGTTGGCATTCACTGGGGAGGAGAAGGATCTAATGTGAGTGGGGGCATCTATGACAGTTGGGATTTGGAATCATAATTTTCAAGGAATTTTATAAAGGATGTTTTGATTCTATCAATTCTTTTGATATTTTTAAAGATTCATGATTGCTTCTACCTAAATAGCTTTGCTACTGAAACAAATTCTTGGTCATTTTCAGTTTCTCTCTCTGTCTCTCTGTCTCTGTCTCTTTCTGTCTCTGTCTGCCTGTCTGTCTGTCTCTCTTTCACTCTTTCCCTTGTTGCCCACTCTCTCCATCTCTATTTGTTTTTTCTCTCTCTTTCCCCCCTCCTCCTTTGTCTCCTCTTAATCTTCCCTCCTCCCTCTCTTTTCCTATGTCTGTCTCTCTGGTTCTGGCTCTTACATACAAACAAAACCCCCACACTCCCATGCATACCCATGTACATCTTCCACTTTTTCAATTGTGTGTTTCCTATATATGCTTCCCTAGAGATTCTCCCCCAAAAGTTTATCCAATGTATTATCCTTCTTCTAGCATCTCAGAGTACCAGTGTAGACATGAGCTGTCTATGCAGTTAGTAGCACTTTCTTGAATGAACTTTAAATTCCATTAGGGGTGAAGCATCCTTCTATGATCTGATCTAGAAGTCTGGTTGTCTTTACATTATATTGTTATATGAACATTGTGCTCCAAATTCATAGCCTCATAGCCACCTAAATCTCAGGACTTTAGGGCTCTTCTAATCCATTCCCCTTAACTGACAGATGTAGAAGTTAAGACCCAGAGAGGTAAAGTGGTCACATCAATAGAAAGAAGTGGAGGAATGATTTGAAGCTGTCCTCTGACCACATGGACTAGCATTTTCCAATAACTACCTTATAAATAACTTCTGAAGCAATCCATTCATCATGTGTTTAGGTGACTTCCTAGACAAAGAAACAGTTGTATTTAGGTAAATATTCCCTTGAAATCAGATTTATATTATCAATATTTTCATAAACCCAACTTTCTCATAAGGGATGGCTCAAAAGTTAACTTTGGCAAAGTCTTTGCCATGTTAGCAAAAATTCAAATAAAGTAAGTTATGCAAAATGTTTGCATGCCTCCGAGTTCTTTTTTAATATTCATTCTAAAATAATTGATTCCAGGATTTGGCAAATCATCAAACTTAGGTGAGCTCTATCCTAGAATTTTGATAGCAGAGACAGATGAGAAAAGCAAGACACACCCTTAAATACCATGGAGAGTAGGTTAGGTGCGATAGGTCTAATCAGGGGCAAATGTCCCAATTTTCACAAAAAGGAAAAAGAGTAGTTTGGCAAAGAAACTTTACAAAGAAACTTTGATTTCTGGAAGAATTCCAGAATATTATAGAAATGGAATAAACATCTAAAAAAGAAATAAGTAAACCTCCCAAAAGGCAAGCATGACTTCACCAGAAGCTGGTCATGCTAGACTAACCTCATTGGTTTTATTGACAAAATTACTATAGGTTTAGACCAGGCAGTTCTGTAGGTAATGTTAACTTTAGTTATTTAACAGAATCTCTTCTGCTATTCTTTTTATATTTTTGCAAGGCAATGGGGTCAAGTGGCTTGCCCAAGACCACACAGCTAGGTAATTATTAAGTGTCTGAGGCCAGATTTGAACTCAGGTACTCCTGATTCCAGGGTCAGTGTTCTATCCACTAAGCCACATAGCCACCCCATCTTCTGCTGTTCTTGAGGAATAAAAGTGATGTGAGCTAGAAGGCACCATTAGGTAGGATCAGAAGTGGGTGAATTAAAGAGTGGCTCAAAGGCCATATGAAGGATGTTTCTAAGGAACTGCCCCAATTATTGAATAATTTCCTCAATGACTTAGATAAAGACACCCCATATCACATTAGCAGATAATCCAAAGTTAAGAGACACAGTTAACATACTAGATACCAGAGGGAGTATCCAGAATGCCCTTGACAAGCCAGTATGATGGGACAAATCCAGTTGGATAAAATTTAATAGGCGTTTATGTAAAGCATAAACAGGGTTCAGAAACACAAATTTTCAAAGGTAGCATTAAAGAAATGTTTGACAAAGTTCATTTAAAAATGGAAATAGTGAACTTTAAGATCAATATGACTCAACAGTGTGATATGGAAATAAAGCCTTAGATAACATCAAGAAAGGAACAGTGTCCACTACCAAGGAAGAAATAATATTACTGTGTATTATGCTGGTCAGGTAGATTAGAATGGATATGTTGAAGTCCATCTTGTCATTGTTTTAGGACTACATTGACCAACTGGAGAAATGAGAAAGGATTTCCACCACGGTGGTGAGAAACTGCAGATCATACTCTACATGTTTATACAGGGATGGTAACAATGGAGATGTCCTAGAGTAGCCATCCTGAAGCATGTGAAGGGCTATCACGTGAGAGAGGTTGAACCTGGTTTGCTTGGCCCCAGAAGGAGAAGAATTAGGACCAATGGGTAGAAATTGTTCAGCAGTTAAGTTTCAATTTGATGTAAAGATAAATGCCCTGGCCAAAAGAGTTCTGCTGAAATGGGATGGGCTAATCTGACAGGAAGAAGGTCTCTCCCCATTGAAAGTCTTCAAAGGGAAGGTGGATGGTTATCTGTCTGAGATCATACAGAAGAGTTGCTTGGACAGTGATGGGAGGAGATGCTTTCTAACTATGTCATTCTTTCCTTCTGTGATTCTCTTAACCTGTAAGAATGACTAGGGCTGCTGCTGAAAGGCATTAATGAAAAAAAATAATCATTTAAGTTATTAGACTATAGCTAAGGCAGACACCAGAAACCAAATCCTGGAACAACACCTGCCCCCAGCATCCACTTTTTCTTTCAGTGACTGCTTTTCTCAGAACATCACTACAGGAAATCAAACCCTCCCCATCCCACATGCTCCACTTCTCTCCCTCTGTTCCATCCACCTCAGTCACAACCTACTTGCCAACTATTTTGTGCTATTTGCATATACCCTTTACTTCCCTTTATCCCCTTCTCTCCAGATCTAGAATCATGAGCCATGATCAAACCAATTTTGCCATTGTCCCTGGATGGGGTAGATTAATCCACTCCCAATGTCCCTCTATACCATCTCTAGAATTTTCTGGACCAATTCAATCTGCATTGCTCCTTGCCTAACACTCTTATATTGATTGTTCCCCTTAGAATATTTTCCCCTTGGAGGTGAGAGTTGTTTTAGTATATGGCAGGTAATAGAAGATAATGATTATATTCTCCTAGTAATCACCTAATAATCATTTTATTTATTCATTTATTTATTCATTCAATACTTTTTCTCTACTACACTACCTTAACACACAATGGATTAGTAATAAATGTTACTGAAAGTTAAGAGATTATACAGCAATTGATCAAAGATTTAAAATGTGCTAAAGGCTCCAAAAAAAAAAGAACAGACCTAACAATATAAAATCTCAAAACCTGAGATTGAGCAGAAAAGGGTCTTTTCTCCCAATATTTCAAACCTACAAAATTTGGATAATTTCTCTAACACAAGTTTTCCAGCTATCTAATCCTCACTTATCCAAGATACAATATTTAGTCTCCTTTCCCACCCCCTCACATCCATTTTGTGTTTTTTCTAACAATCACCAAAAGAGTTGGACTAAGGAGTTGCCCTCTATTACATGGTTTCTCCTGTGTGATAATTTTCTTAGTGATTAATATGAGGGATTATCAAAGACAATTTCTTGGCTTTTGGTGCATGTGGGACAATGAACTTCCTTTTGTTACTGAACTAAAGAACACACATAATCTAATCTCTTGGGAAATCGTCACTGAAAGCATAAAGATGAATCTGTGCAAGAAAACTGAATATTTTACACGCTATGTAAAGGGCTAAATGATGAAGAGAGTGTGCACTTGTGGCAAGAGTATCCTTGAAGTATTAAAATATCCAGTGGAAGCCCATTGTCTGGATCCTCACTTTATGCTAAACAACGGACTGGAAATTGGGGAAACAAAGACCTCAGAGAACAGCCTTTCCTCTCAAGGAGCTGAATATATATCAAGACAAAACAAACATGAACCAATGCCTGCTCTCAAGGACCTTACATTCTATGGATGAAGACATTCAATGCATAAGTAAGTAAATTAAAAACATTTACTATTTCAAAGTTAATTTTTTTTGGAGAGGAGGAACATTTACAATCTAGAGAAAAGGTCTTCTATGGGTGGGTGGGATTAGGAACTAAGCCTCAAAAAAGTTGAGAGTCCAGAAGACAAACATGAGAACAATCTAGATATGGAGCATAAACTAGGCAAAAACAAAGAGGAAAATGTCAAGGAGGGACAGGTTGGCCAGTTTGGCTAGAATTTGGAGTATATATCAAAGAGTAATGTGAAATGGGTGTGGAAAGAGAGGTGAAGGCCAAAGTGTGATGAGTTTTAACTCTCAAGCAGAAGAGTTCATATTTCATCTAAGAGAAAATAAGGAGCCATAAAACTCCTCGAACAGGGAAATGGGACAATCATATAAATCCTCTAGTAAGGATTTATCAAAAAGCATTGACAAGAATCACACAGAATTAAAAGAAATGGAGAAGGGAATCCTGAGCTAAGTTGAACAATTCCATTGAAACATCCTTTAGGGGGCAGCTAGGTGGCACAGTGGATAGAGTACCTGCCCTGGAGTCAGGAGGACCTGTGTTCAAATTCGACCTCAGACATTTAATAATTACCTAGCTGTGTGGCCTTGGGCAAGCCACTTAACCCCATTGCCTTGCAAAAAAAAAAAAACCAACCTAAAAAAAAAGAAACATATCCCTTAAACAACCCCTCCCATGGTTGTTAGAATTGACAGGCAACAACCTTGAGAGGTTGGTCATGAAGAGCATTGTCTTTCATTTTACAGATGAGGAAACTGAGACCCAGAGAAGACACTGGGCTCCAACTTGGTTGAGATCCCATGGTTAATAAGTCTCAGAAGCAGGAACTGAACCCCAGATCTTTGGGATCTCAATGCTTTCTACTTCAAACCCTCTCAAAAACAGAGGGAAATTAAGCAAAGAAAATGCTTCACTAACAGAAAGCAACATTGAGACCGCAGACAATGAACACATCATTGATTCATTTATTGGTCTAATCCAATTCCCTCCCTGAAGCACAAATCCTTCCTCAAATGACTGAAATATGGTCAAGGGAGCTGCGAAGCTGGCAAGCGCCCTTCAGAAACTGTGATGGTCCTGTCCCTTGTCTGGGGTCAAGGTCATTCTTGAAGAGGAGACAGACCATAATGAGGGTTATTTATCCCTGGGAATAAATCCACTGAACTACTCCTCTATCTCAATGACTGCCCTAGGCAGGGTCTGGTGATTAGCCAACATGCACTTCTGCAGAACGAGGCATACATTTTTAGATCTGGTAATTGTGGGAAATTATCTTGTTTAATTGCATATTTGCTCCCCAAATTTTGTTTTCTTTGTTTTGCCTCCAGTGAGAGGAATGGAGAGAAAATTGGAATAATAATAAATATTTATAATAATATCATATTTATATAATCAAATTTTTATGAATGCTTTATTAAATTTTAGTAATGTATAAATTATTTTATATTTTAAAAACATTATGTTTTAGTATTTCCATTTTATTAAATATATTATACCATATAGATAGTATATTAACTTATATCCTTATATAATTAAGTGATTAATTATTTATGAATATATTATACAGCATGGGTAATATAGTAATATTATTATATAGAGAGCAGGGGGAGAAGGGAGAGAGGGAGAGGGAGAGGGAGAGGGAGAGGGAGAGAGAGAAAGAGAGAGAGAGAACACTTGCAATGATCTGCCTGGGAGACTGGGAGTGGGGACAGGAGGGCTAGGCAAGAGGAGAATTCTAAGGGCAACAAGGCAGGTAGGGATGGTTATTCCATTCCTGGAGTCTTTATCCACTAAGGATCAACCTCTCCTGATATCTTTTTGATGGTCAGCTTCCCTTTCCCAGTCCTCCAAATTTTGCATGCCTTCTCTCTGTGAATTGTCTCCAATTTCTCCTGCCTACACCTTGTTTGTGCATAGTTATTTGTCTGTCGTCTTCTCCAATAGACTGGGAGCTCCTTGAGAGCAGGGAGTAGCTTTTGCCATTTTTTACATCTAACTCTTAACACAATGCTTATTATATGTTTACTTGGTTTTGGTTTTTGTTTTTATTTGACACTAAGGGCTAGGTTGGAATTTTCTGCATGTATGGCTGGTTGCTATGTTTTTATTTATTTTAATGGCATCACCTGAGGCTTAACAGGCATATTTTTTCAGTAGTCACAAATGAAGTTTCCTATTGCAATGCCTTGTGTAATGAGAAAGTCTATGAGCTAACCCTTAGGTAGAGTACATCCCCAGAAAAACCAGGTATCAGGTAGGCACCTTCCAATGAATCACACAAAGTTGGGTGACTTGGGTCTTTGTCACATGCCTGGAAATGGAACTGATTGTTGACAAGCTGTCAAGTGGCCCAGCTAATATCCTCTCTAAAACAACTCCGATTACTGGATTTCCAGTACAAGCTCCCAAGTCAAAATACAATGTATTAGAACAGAGGATGCTGAGATACAGGACATGTTTTACCAGTCTCATTTCTGGCTCACTTTTACAAATAAAAAGCTTCAAATCTAAATATTCCAATTTTATCCCCCCCCCAAAAAAAAATAAATCAACCAGTAAATATTTATTAAGGGCCTACTATGGTTTAGACATATACTGAGGATACCTAAAGATACAAAAGACAGTCCCCATCCTCAAAGATTTTATAATACTCTAAGGGAGACAAATATATAAAAGGAAGCTACAAATAGGAAATAATAATACATGGACCAGGAATTATAAAAAAAAAATCTAGACTCAAGTTTCATTGCTACAGCTGATGAGCTGTCAGATCTAAGGTTAACCTCTTATCTTTTAATTCTTAATCTCTTTGGGGTTCTGTTTGCTCATCTGTATAATGGGGATAATGAGGTGATGTTAGAGATGTGGTTTCAAAGCTAGGAAGAGGTAGGTTCAAGTCCTATCTGCTGCAATTATGTCATCTTGGACAAATCATTTAATCTTTGATGACCTGGGCCGATAGGATCACATTCAAAGAGAAAGGGGAGGTTTCTAAGAAATGCATAGGGATGACTTTAGGCCATCTACATACATACATGATTTTCAAATATAATTGCATTTGTTTCATATTTGTATTGAATTTGTTAATATTTCCCCATTATATTGTAATCTGTAATTCAGATTGCACCCCTGACTCTGGGCAGCAGGATTTTACTCCTCTGATCTAAGACCACATAGTCTTAGAAGGTGCTGACCATGTGTGTGGGGAATTTCCTCATCTGGGAGATTTCTATATCAATAAAATCACAAATTCAGTCCCTATCCCTCTTTTGGTGATAATAATAACAGATAAAAACCATTAATGTGTCACCTACTCTATGGGAATATTATGGAAATCCAATGAAATATGTGAAAGTGGGTTTTAATCAGATATCACAAAACAAAAAGGATTGTGATTATTTAATAGTGTGACAACTGAGAAGACAGAGAGTTGGTCTGAAAATCAGAACTGTGACACCCTGAACAAGTCACTAAACAACTCAATGCTCTGGGTCCCTCTAATACCAAATAAATTCAATTGCTATTCCTATTAATAGTTCATAGGATCACAGAAGAATAAGAGTAATTATATGAAAAACACTTTGAGCTTTGCTAAGCACTTGACTGAAGTTTTCTCATTTGATCCTCACAAGGAAGTAGGTGCTAGACTGACCCCCATTATATAGAAGAGGAAACTGAGGCAGATAGGGGTCAAATGACACACCCAGAGTTCTAAACTAAGTAAATATCTGAGACTGGACTTGAACGCAGGTCTTCCTGAATCCAGATTCTTCTATCCATGAAAGCACCACTCGCTTGCCACAAGGATAGGGTGGTGCTTTTATTCTCCTGGACCATGAGGAAGTCAAGAATCATCTGAGACCATAATCATCCCAAATCTTTCTTTTCCACTTGCTACTAAGATATAATCCTAATGCTTTATATAGCCAAAGGACCAGACATCTCTGTTTCCTCAGTTGCTTTGCCAAAGTCAGCTAAGACAGCATCTAAGTGACCACATGGGATTCATGTGATAATAGGTATAGGATGGATTTAAAAACTGGGGGCCTCTGCTTTCAGGGAGCTTATAGTCTAGGGAGAAAAAGAAAAATGCCATTTTAATAGGATTTAACCCATCCATAAGGAGACAGTAAGAAGCATCTTGACCTAGAATCTAACCTGCCCACGGATGATCCAAACATGGAATTTTCAAATGCCACCAAGTTCTGTCATACCACTAGAACCTGTTAGTCACCATCCTAGTTCTGGTTAGAGATTTCAGCCAAAGAAATAATACTCATGTTCTGTGAATGTACTGAAATAGAATTTAGATAAAATAGAGGTCACCAAGAGGATATATGTGCCCCAAATACTACTGCATCAGAGCACATCTGTTTTGGGGATATGGGGTGCCATAAGGCCTACCCAACTATGGTCTGGCCCAAGTGACTCATTGCTCCCTACAAGGTATATTCCTTTAAACTAGGCATCATCTATTTAATCAATAAAAGGCCTAACAATGCCCCAGATTAAGGTAAGCAATGAAAACCCTGTTCTTCTATGCATATTTCAGTTAGTCCAGGCCTCCAAATTATAGCTCACCTGATGTAGCCCAGTTCCCCCATTATTTATAAATAAAGGAATGCCATATGGTGACATTCTCTTTCCTTAGCCCTCTGCTTATGTCCATTAATCCCCCTTTAAAATTTACCTCACTCCAAAGCCCGTGGATCCTCACTGGTAGGATTCTAGACCAGAGGTTGGCAACCAGTGCCCTACACTAATACTACATTTCTAGATCGTTCTATCCTTGAAAAGATAAAGAAAACTGCGTCGAGTTCTCAGATCTAGAGCACATTTGTAAATCCTGACTGTGATGAACACTTGGGTCCCTTTCAACTCTCAAAAGAGAAGGATTCTATAATTATTGCTTATGACACTTGAGACTTTTGAATATGCCTTTAGAATGAGGAAGCAACATTTCAGACAACTGTCTTATCAACTATGGAGCCCTATGATCCCCCACTCAAATCTTTCTTGGAAAACTGACTCCCCCACCCACACTTGGCCAGGGAAGGTAGCAAATGCTGCCCTAGGACAGAGGTGGACAGAGGAAGAAAAACTACAGGCATAGATAAAGACACAGCTTTCCCAAAGACTTTTCTTGCTACCACATAATAGAGAAAAAAATGAAAAGATACCTCCACACTTAGGAGTGAGGTAACTGGGCAGCTTAGGGAATAGTTCAGGTATGGAATCAGGAAAATCTGAATTCTAATATAGTATCAGACATGCCTTAGCTGTATGACCTTGAACTTTACTTCTATTTGGGTCCAGTTCCTTATATGTAAAATATAATATTAATAATAATAAAACCTATACCCTGCATTTGATGTGAGGATCAAATGAGATTAATATTTGTAAATTGCCTTGAAAATTTTTGTGCTATAGAAAATCAAGTAATTATTCTATTTTTGTTTATTAATTATTCTATAATTTACATGTTATCTATTCACGTATAACATATTATTTTATTGCTTTTCTCCTCAAATGTGAGAAGGTCTTCTCAAAGGTGAGCTATATTATTTTATAGATTATATTATTATTATTCTCTATGATATTTTGTCAAGCAATGTAATGAAGCCTGAACCCTTCCCCAAATGTCAAGACTGACCTGGATTTGGCCCTTCCTGTTAATAAATATAAAAGTTAAAGATGTAAAGATACTCACAGATGCCTATCTATGAGTAGCAAATAAGAGCCCTAATTCCTATTTATAGATCCTGGCTATTGCCTCCTCCTGTGACAACGGCAACTTGTTCATCTGATCAGGCTGCTTTGTATATAGGACATGCTGTCATGAAGAGCAGGGTTCAAATCCTGCCTGAGACATTATTAGCTGAGAAGCCTTCACAAGTCAGTTACCCACTCTGGTCTTCAGATCCCTCCTCTGTAAAATAAGCAGATTGGATGCATAGCCTCTAAGATCCCTTTCAGACCTATGATGTAAAGGAAGCAGAAGTAGGAAAACAAAGTAAATGATAAATACAACAATGTAAATGGGGGTAGAGGAGGCATCAAAACAACAGAAATTAGGGGCAGCCAGGTGGTGCAGTGTATTAGAGCACCGGCCCTGAAGTCAGGAGTAACTGAGTTCAAATCTGACTTCAGACACTTAATAATGACCGAGCTGTGTGGCCTTGGGCAAGGCACTTGACCACATTTGCCTTGCAAAAACCAAAAATAAAGCAAACCAAACAAACTAAATGGTAGGAAATGTCATGATCAAGAAGGACCCCAAATAAGATATATGAGAAAACACCCCTCTTTCCACTTCTTTGTAGAAGAGAGGGACTATGGATGGGAAACATTGCCTACAACTTCAACATTTTTTTAATGGATGAGTTTGATAAATTATTATCTTCCCCTTTTCTATTCTTTATTCTAATGGATTGTACTTGTTCATTTTTTATTCCTAGTCCCCCATGTTGGTCCCATATGGTCTGTCCTTTTTTCTTTTTCCTCAGGTATTCTCCTTATTCCTATATCCAACTGGTTTTCCCTGTCGAAAGAACACCCACCACCTATGAATAGCATCACCCCATTCCCTGAGACCAGGGGCAGGGAAAATCACAGAATCACAGAGTGAGCAAATCTTGTAAGGCACTTGACATGTCTGCTAGAATTTCCCTTCAAAGTAACCCTAAAGATACATGGCTCCAGGGTCATCATTCCCAACCCCTGAATGAGGAAACTGAGGATAGGAGAATTAACTCACATCCACACATCTCATTACAGTCAGAGGAGAGATTTGAACCCCTAAAGTCTGTGTTTTCTTGACTTCAAGTTCAACACTTTGGACACTCCTCCAGCTGTCCTTGATGATTTAGAACGAGGGCCCTTGTTCTAAATATTATTTTAGAGAGCCACCAAATTTCGGAGTGAGAAGGAGCCTCAGAAGTGATCTAGCCCAACATTCTAGGACTCAATTTCATCACTAAAACATCAGTAAGTGCCTACTGTGGCCAGGTTATTTACTATTCTGTTTCAGCTTAAAGACTTTAAGTTATGGACATCCTCTACTCAAGGAAATTCTTCTGTTTTGGGGTAGCTCAAGTTATTGCTGCTTTAATATTATTTATTTTTAACATTATTTTAAAAAATTGAATTTTCTATTCTCTTCCTGATTCCTTCTCCCCCCACATTCATTTGAGAAAACAAGCAATATATCAATCATAAAGATGAAATCCATGTGAAACATAGTTCCATGTTAGCCATCACCAAAACATAAGAGAAATAAAGAAATTTGTACTTCAATTTGCATTCAGAGTTCATCAGTTTTTTATCTCTAGTAGAGAGCATTTTCATTATGAACTTTTGGCATGTTATTGGATAGTTGTGCTGATCAGAGTAAATAGCTCTTTCATAGTCAATCATCATTACAATATTGCTATAACTGAGTTCATTGGCATCCTGATTCTGCTCATTTTATTTTGCATCAGTTCATATAGGTATAACCTTGTTTTTCTGAAGTACTGTCCCTTATCTTTTTATTTTATTTTTAGGTTTTTTGCAAGGCAAATGGGGTTAAGTGGCTTGCCCGAGGCCACACAGCTAGGTCATTATGAAGTGTCTGAGACAGGATTTGAACCCAGGTACTCCTGACTCCAAGGCCAGTGTTTTATCCACTACGCCACCTAGCCACCCCTCCTTATCTTTTCTTATAGCAAAATAATATTCCATCAAAATTATATGCTACAACTTGTTAAGCTATTCCCCAACTTATGGACAACATCACAGTTTCTTATTTTTTTAGCTTTTTTTTTTTTTGCAAGGCAAATGGGCCCAAATTCAAACAGCTAGGCAATTATTAAGTGTCTGAGGCTGGATTTGAATTCAGGTCCTCCTGACTCCAGGGCCAGTGCAACACCTAGCCGCCCCACAGTTTCCAATTTTTGGATAAAGTAAAAAGAGTTGTGATAAATACTTTTGCCCATCTGGGTACTTTTCCTTTTCCTTTGATCTCTTTCATATATAGACTTAGTGGTGGTTTTTCTGGGTCAAAGGTTAAGCACAATTTGATAGACCCTTGGACATATTTCCAAATTGATCTCTAGAATTATTGGACCAATTCACTACTCCATCAACAATTCATTAGTGTTCCTATTTCTTTGTCCCTTTCAAAAAGGATCATTTCTGATACGTGTGAGGTGATAACTCAGAATTTGCATTTCTGCAACTAATATTGATTAATAACACTTTTTCATATGACTGTAGATAGCTTTGATTGTTTCCTCTAAAAATGTGTATTCATATCCCTTAATAGTATGTCAATTAGGGAAAGGCTTTTATTTTTGCATATTTGACTCAATTCCCCATATATATATATATAATATATATACATATATGTATATATATATGTGAGAAAAAGCCTTTATCAGAGAAACTTGCTTCACATGGTTTTGATATTATTTCATTTTCTACTTTTTAGCAAAATGAAGTTTCTAGATTCAAGGCAATTAGCTGGTTCAGTGGCTCGAGCCCTGGGCCTATCAAATCTGGTCAACTCTGGCCTTAGACATTTGCTAGTTGTGTAACTTGAGCAAGCCACTCAGCCACTGTTTGCCTTAATCCATTGGAGAAGGAAATGGCACACACTGCATTATCTTTGCCAAGAAAACTGAACAACAAAGTTTCCCTGATTCTTTTTTTTTTTTGGCAAGGCAATGGGGTCAAGTGATTTGCCGAGGTCATACAGCTAGGTAATTATTAAATGTCTTAAAAACCGGATTTGAACTCAGGTCCTCATGACTCCAGGTTTGGTGCTCTGTCCTCTGATTATCTCTTTTAATGAACTATTTCTGCTTTTGTTTTGTCTGAGATCATGATTGCTACCCGGGACATTTTTGCTTCACCTGAAGCAGAATAAATTTGTTCGATTTCCTCATATTAACTCTGTGTGTATTTTTTCTGATTCAAGTGTGTCTATTGTAAACAACAAAATGTTAGATTCTGATTTCTAATTCATTTTGCTGCTTCCATTTATAGAGCTCATCCCACTGACATTCACAGTTGTGATTACTGTCTGTGTATAGCTCTCTAACCTATTTCCTTCTGTTTATCCTTCTTTCTCTCATCTACTTTTGCAAAAGACTTTTGCTTCTTACCACTGACTCTCTTATTCTATCCTCATTTTTATCACCCCTTTCCTTTCTTTTATTCCCCTTCCCCTCCTATTTCCCTTTTTCAGTAGAATAGATTCCTCCCAATTGGAGAGAGAGAGAGAGAGAGAACGGACTTTAAGTTACATCACATATTAAAGATCATCTATCTATCCATCAATTATCTCTATCTATCTATCATCTATCTGTCTATCTATCTATTTCTATCTATCTACACATAAACTCACCACATATATCTATGTCATCTCTATCTATCTCCAATCTCCATCTCCATCTCCATCTCCATCTCCTTCTCCATCTCCATCTCTACATATCGCCTACCACCAATACCTCATTCTCCATTCCATGGTAAAAGTTTTCTCTTGCACACTCCTTTCATGTTTGCTCTAATTTTACAGAAGTTTTCCTTTTGATCAGTACTGTTTGTTTCTTTGCAAATGATATCCAGTGTTGCTCCTTCTGACCTCCTGAATATGTACAATGAGAGGGTTGGACTCAATGGTCTCCACAATCCCTTCAGACTTTAAATCTATGATCTTCTGATCTTAAGTCCTCATCATAATAGTAAGAGGAACTCTCTGCAGTTGTTTCACGATGTAGGCAGGGTTTTAAAAAACATCACATTTTAAAGATCAAGAAACTGAGGTTCAGAGTGGTTGACTGGATCACAAACTAATTGAAACCACAAGTAGGATTCCCTTTTGTAAATATTTTTTCCAATTATATGTAGAAATAATTTTCACCATTTATTTCTGTAAAGTTTTCTCCTTCCCCCTACCCTAAGATAGCAAGCAATCTGATATAGGGCAGTGAGGTGGTGCTGAAGATAGAGCACTAGGTCTGAGTTCAAATCCAGTCTCAAATTCCTTGACACTTATTAGCTGTGGACCTGATGACTGAAGGAGAAAGTGAGGCTGATGACTTAGCACAGCCCGTCCACTCAAATCCAATTCACATGATTGTCATGGCTTTACCTTCCTGATTGACATGCTCTTCTTCAAGAATGAAGGACAAACATCATCATCATCATCATCATCATCATCATCATCAACTGTCTTATACTTGTTTCCATACTGAAGTGCAAGTGAAGTGAGAGAAGAATAAGAACAAAAAGGAAAAGAAAAACACAAGGGAAAAACAAAAAACAAAATTAAAATGAAGATTTTTGCTTTGATCCACATTCAGATTCCATAGTCCTTTCTCTGGATATAGACAGCATTTTCCATCCCAGAACTTTGGGAATTGCCTTTGACCACTGCATTGCCATAGAAATCTAAATCCTTCATAGTTGATCATCTCACAATGATACTGTTAAGGTAACAATGTTCTCCTGGTTCTGCTCACTTCACTCAGCATCACCTCACACATGTCTTCTGGACTTTGCTCATTATAGAGCAATAATATCCCATTATATTTATATGCCACAACTTATTCAGGCATTCCCCAATGGATGGGCACCCCTCAATTTCCAATTGTTTGCCACTACAAAAAGAACTGCTATGAACATTCTTCTTGTACACGTGAGTCTTTAGTCCTTTTTTGTAATCTGTTTAAGATACAGTTCTAATATTGGAATCCCTAGATCAAAGGGTATATGCAGTTTTACTGCCCTTTGGACATAGTTCCAAATTGCTCTCCAGAATGGTTGGATCAGTTCACAATTCCACCAACAGTATATTCCTGTCCCAATTTTCCTCCAACCCTTCCAACGCCAGCAGGATTCTCCAGCAGGTGCTCAGCCTCCAAACCTGGCAATCTCTCCACCACAACAAACTGCCTCCACCTATGTGGGAATCCTGTCTTAGGTACATAGCTAGCTGTCATAATAGATTCCCATCAAACTCTGAATTGTCTCATGCCGTCTCCTTCACAATCTAGCTTTTTCTAGGTTTCCTTTTTTTCCTTCGATTTAAAAACGATGCAGTGGTGTCCACAGGCAGAAAGGCTCAGGTCAGTTCTCAGAACAATCTTTTTTGAGCTTTAGTGGCAATGCTTGGCCAAGCTTCCTGAAGCCATGCCCAAATGCTTATGTAAGATCAACAACAATCCCTCTCTCCTAACCTCTCATCTCACACTGCTGCTACCTGCTGATGAGCAGGGGCTTCCAGAAATAAAGTGTTTTTCCCCTGCTCACTCTCTCAAGTTCACAGACCAAGACAATGAAATTCATTTGTTCCCAAGTGCTGATTGGTTCCATAAAGATGTTCCACCCCTTTATTCTTGTTATTAAAAAAAAAAAGTAAAACCCAAGAGCTTTAGAACACCTCTAGACCTCCCCCTTCCCTCCCAGCAATTAACTGGGGCTGTATCTTTTCTGACTTGCAAGGCAAGCAGGATTCTCTCGATCTTTCTGTGGGAAGGAAGAGAGCACCTAAAGGAATGCAATTAGAGCAGCTTTCTATTATCAAGACCTCTCTCCAGGCTAGATCAATAAATAGCTAGCAAGCTCTGTCTCACACTATGGAAGTAGACAGGAGATGTGAGGCGAGGCTAGTGAGAGGGGAAAGGCCTAGGTCTAAACATGGAGGAGGAAAAAAGCAAAGACCAACCAAAGAGAGCAGAATTGAAATTGTACCTGTGCAAGTTATTAAAAATATATAGGTATTGCTGGAGCTCAATACTAGGACTAAAAGACCTTTAGAGGCTAATTGGATGGGCTGATGTGCTAAAAGAAATGGGCCCCTGTGGGGAGCTCTTTTTCAGAGAAGCCCATTGGCTAAATTGGACATACCGAAGGGAGCACAAGATAGTAGGTAGGGGTGATGAGAGAAGGGTGGCAGACAAGCCATCACCCTCCACACTGGAGTCAGGTAAAACACCTCAAAGCACAGTAGCTCACCCCCCACCACCACCCCCAATCTGGAGCTGGGATTATTAGCTCTAAATTAGGTCAAACTCAGAAGCTCTTTCCAAATACCTTCCCCATAAAAATAAAACAAAACAGAACACTTAGGCTTGGGATTGACACCTAGAAGACAATGTGGCCTAATTGATAAAGTCTGACTTGAAATCAGGATGGTATGGATTCAAATTCAACCTCTGGTATTCACAAGCTAAGTAATACTGGACAAGTCACTCAACGTCATGAGTCTTCTTTTCTTCATCTATAAAACAAAGAGTTTGGAGAAGCGAATTATGAAGATCTTTTTAAATCTAATTCTGAGTTCAAATCCTGCCTTTGGAGCATGATCTTAGGTAAGCCATAAAATGTCCCTTGGTCTCAGTTTCCTTATCTGTACAGTAAGGGAATTGAACCAGATGGCTTCCATAGTCCTTTCTAAGTTCATTGAGTCCATCCTGTCAGGATGCTTTTCAGATTATGACAAGAGGAAGGTTTTTGCCTTTTCTTGTATCCTTAGTGTTTAAAACAACACTGTCTAGTCCACTGCCAGGACATACAGACCAGCTGAATTTTTCCATCAACCTTCTTCAAGGACCTCTGGATCTATCTTCTCTTCAGAGTTTTTCAGGGACCAGAGTACCTCAGGTGTTTCATAGGGATAGGTGAAGTCTATTTTAGCTGAGTCTGATTGGTTCTCCACCCCTGAGGTCTCAGGCAAGGAGGTCCTAATCAAAGAGGATCTAGAAAATTCTAGCCTCAGTTTTCCTTGACTTAGGAGATCCAGTTATAGAATGGGACTATTTATTAAAAAAAAAAAAGGGAAAGAGCCCAAAGAGGAAGGGGCAAAACAATGGCATAGACAGCTTATTGAATGGGGAAAAAAAGCCCAGGAAAATAGATGTCTTTTCAAATCCTTGAAATTTTGCCTCTCCTTTGGCAATCATTTCAAACTGCCATCATTTTTGTGTTATTGCTCATCATACCCTCCAACCCCAAAAGATGTTGCTCACCCTTTGTTTTGACAATGAGTTCCTACAGATGATCTACAGCATAAATTACTTCATATAAGCAGAAAATCCTGTCCCACCTCCAGAAAACAATGTCAAGTTTTGAGTGCTCTAAATATAGGAATATGGGCACTGAGATTTCAGTGGTTTGAAGAGAGACATACTAACTCACCCCAAAATATAGAAAGAACACCACCATTATCTCTGTACAATCCAAGACCATTTATCAACTTTTATCATATAGAAATAAAACTGGATTTGCCATCATCTTTTTTTGACAGAAGATGATGGTGATAAAAACCCACTCAAAGACCACTCCTTCTTGTCCTAAAGATAGAGAGAGGCAAAATAGGTGAAATAGTTGAATACTAGTCAAATCAGGAAAAAAAACCCTATTTGATATTAACAGAACATAGGACACATCACCTGAAGGCTGCCATAAAAATGAAGACCTTATCCAAAAAAAGAAAATGAAGATTAGGAGATGGCTGCATATGGCAAGAAAACAAGCTTAAAAGGGTATAAGAATACTTCTGGATTAAATTGACCCTCCTTCACAGGGAAGAATCAAGGCTGGAAAAGAGCCTTTGCAATTGTTTAAGGTAGCCAATAATACATGGTACATTTCTAAGGTCTATCTTCCCAATTGAATCTATAGAGCCTTCCAGAAACAAGCACAATTTTTATCACATATTATTAGTTACTTAATAAATGATTGCTGAATTAGAGGCAAAAAATGATTTCATTTCTGTCTTTATATCCTCAGTACCGAACACAGTTGTTTATGTATGTTTTGATTAGAAGAAACCAATGGGTTCTCCCTAATTTTTGAAAGTCACATGAACTCAACCAATATGTAGCAACAAAGCATCAAACAACTGAATGTTTCTAGAAATGGAAGGGTTCCTTAGTATATGGTAGCCCTTAGGTCATATATAGTTAATTTATGGGAAAAATGAAAAAATTCTAAAAAAAAAACTGAATTGATTTTTGTCACCCTATTGAATACTCAGAATCTCTGGAAATAGATGAGTCAAGGAGAATTGCTTACAAAACCAGAAAGTCTAAGATGGCAACCAGAACTTGCTCCTCACTTATCAACATCAGACACTATAGGTAGGTTTGCCCTAAGAAATCCAGATTTAGCAAACAATAAAGGATCACTCAAAGAAACAGGGAAACCTTAGCGACATGGGTCAGGATGAAAAATGCTACACCTACCAAAAACCTAGCTATGATCTGGTACCAAGAATGATTCACGAGAGGCTCACTGTTTTTCACAATCCTTTCACTTCAAAACTTTCAAACTTAGTTCAACAAATTCTGCTCTGGAACCAATCCTTTTACACAGACCAAACGGTTGCACCCCAAAACCCAGACATAATATTGATACATAAAAGACTGAGATTAATATTTTTGATAGATATCTCCCTACTAAATATTTATAATCCCCAAGTTACATGAAATGAAAGACTTTCATTCATCAATGAAATCAAAAATGTGTTGGAACACTATGAACTGTGGATCATCCTCATCTACCCATTTGCTTCTGGAGTTGAATTGAGATACTTTCAGAGGGCCTACATTAAATTAGCTCATATCCTATTATTTTAAATTAACTCTAAAAACAGTTATTTTGTCTACATGTGCAATAAATCACAGTATATTAAATATAAAAAGAATAATACCAGTTGGAGTCCCTAAACTCTATTTAACAAGATGTGAATGAGAAAATTAATAATAAATCTCCATAATATATAGTCACGAAAGCATCCTTGGGAATTCAACAAATAAACTGGGACCATCAACATGGACAAAGCTATCGTCTTCAAATACCTGCTCTTAATAATGATCTATAAAAACTTGAGAACAACATTGTGCACAGCTTTTGTCAAACTGAGTTCTCACAATCTTTAAGCTGTAAACAAGGAAAAACTTTCAACATATAGAGACCTATTAAGGACAGGTCACTTGAACCATAGTCTATAGACTAATGAATAGAAAAGAAACTAGAAAGATAGAAAGACTGTGAATGCCATCAAAAATATGTAAAGAATTCAATGAATAGTAAAAACAATAAGAAAAACCTTTTGAGGGTTTGGACCTGGGGTTTCATTCGTGTAGGAAGCTACAATGGAAAAATTCCTTTTCAAAATGCAGATCAGCAGCAACTCTCTTACAACTTCCAGTCAGAGAGAGTTGACTAGGACTCTGGAAGATTTGATCATTTGCCCAGCCTCACACAGTCAGGAGCATCACCGATTTATTGCAGAAGTCATCTATCATAATTCCTCATTCCTAGAGGAGGGATCTAAAAGTTAGAGGGAGTTTAGGAGATTGCCTCAAGGTCACAGAAATAAACCTCAGAGAAAGGATTTGAACCTGGGTTCTTGGTTTCCAGAAGCATTCGTTTTTCTTTTTCCCATCTCACTATGCTTCATCTGGCAAAACCAGAACTAGGACATAGCCAGGTCCCCCAGTGTTCCCCAATCTGAGTCTGCCCTTATGGCTGCTCTGACATCATAATAACAGTCATTAATGTAGTGGCTAGTAGCTGGAATTTTCAAAGTATTTGCCCAGTTATCTCTAGAGATAACTATCAAAACGTGCCACAAACCAACCAATAATAGACAAATCTCACCAAAGCTCTGTAAAAAATGCTTTTCAGGAGAAGGTTGCCCATTCATTTTGACCTTTCCTAGTCATGCCCAGGCTCCCACAGCATGCTGTGTGTTACAGGAAGAGACACTAGAGAGACTCCAAAGCATAAGGCTCACCCTCAATCAATCCATTTTGAGAAATCTCATTTTAGAGGCTAACCATTTATGTTTGATGAGCACTTAGGTCTGAGTACAAATGGAATCTCTTACAGTATATAAAGAAAAATGCAAATTGTGCTATCTATGCATGCATTTCTATGCTTCCATCACCATGGCACCTAAATGATGAGAAATCCGGGGCTGGCGAGGGAGTCACCTTAGAAAAGTCAACAACGAGGAGCTGCAGCGGTTCTACCTAACCTTCTCAGCATCCTGAACATGGAAAGCAGCCCTGAGGGAATGGAATTATTTCCCTGTGTTCTGTGGATCTTCTGGGGGAGGGGAGTGCCTGTGATTTTGTTATATCAAAGAAAGTATACTAGAGGGTGTTACACCATTAAACTGTTCTCATAAACTGTCCTCCCCTGGAACAAGTCTTCAGTTGGTACCTCCATATCTACAAATACCCACTCACTCCTTAACTCCCCACCTCCCCAAGACTGCTCCCCACATAGAATCTTAAACTGCTCTCTCTCTAAGGTTACAACGGCTCCCAGTTGCCAAGTTTAATGGCTTCTCCTCAGTCTTTGGAAACCTTGATCATTCTGCAGAATCTGATAGAGTTGACGCCCTCCCATCCTTATTTTCAACCTCTGATTGATACTCCCTTCTCTCTTAGATTCTGTAACATGATTGCGCTAGGTTTGCCTTCAATCTCCTGGACCTCATTGATGGGTCCCTCCCTCTCCACATGCTAGGTGCTTAAGAAATATTCTTACACTGAGTTCCGAGTAATTGAACTGACTTAATTAAGCTTCAGTGAAGAGTTGAGGAAATGAACCATCCCACTTCTCAGTGGAAGAGGGGCCTACATGTGTGTGGAATGCTGCCTAGATTGCCAAACAGTTGATATTCAAGTTGGATTTACTGAGCTTTTATTTGCCACTTTAAAAAATTCTTTATTCAAAAGATTGATTATGTGGAAAATGCAGGAAAATGAAATAAAAGTAAAAGCTAAAACTATCCATAAAATCAAATTTAAAATGTTTCCGAAATTGAATGGGATGGGAGATGGTTAGTTTAGCTAAGAGCAAAATTAAAGGCCAGATTCACTCAGTGATGTTCTGGTAAATGTTTAACAATCAGATTTTTTTTGGTGGTGGTGGGGTCAGGACACACACTTTTAAGTTTAATCTCCATTATTAACATTTCTCCCATTCTTTGTTAAATCTAGACCATCAACAAATCTGTAATTAATCCCCCAATTTCATTACCTATTTCCTTTTTTTTGTTTGTTTTCTTTCAAGGCAACGGCGTTAAGTGACTTGCCCAAGGTAACACAGGTAATTATTAAGAGTCTGAGGCCAGATTTGAACTCATGTCCTCTTGGTTTCAACTATCTGCCCCTCATTACCTATTTCCAAAGTATAATTGTTCACACTGAAAATTTAACAAAAACCTTAGAGCTGACTCTAATATAGCCCTAAATCATCAGGTATGAAAGAGATTTTCATAAAGAAGAGGAAAATTGCCTTGACTCCTTTTTGGTACCAGAGCAATGGATGGAAGATAAAGACCAACATCCTAGTAATGATCTCCAAAGGTAAAATAAATTGTCTTTGGAGGTAATGGATTTCCCAAGCCTGCAAGGTCTAAATCCAAGATTTGGAGCTGGACGAGACACTCAAAAGTCATAAGATCACGATATCTTAGATTTGGGAGCTGAAAGGGAACCAGATATTACCTTACTCAAGTCCCTTCTTTTGTTTTTTTAGGTTTTTTTTTTCAAGGCAAATGGAGTTAAGTTGCTTGCCCAAGGCCACACAACCAGGCAATTATTAAGTGTCTGAGGCCGGATTTGAACTCAGGTACTCCTGACTCCAGGCCTGGTGCTCTATCCACTGCGCCACCTAGCCGCCCCTCAAGTCCCTTCTTTTTTAAAAACAAAAGAAGAAACCAAAGACTGTGGAGATTGCAGAGGGCCATCAGAAGTAGGTAGAAAAGTACAAATTTTTCATCTTGTTCCTTTGATTCCAAATCTGGTGCTCTATTAGTTCCCACTGCCTTCCCAAGAACAAATAACTGTTGCTTAGCTCTCCTTCAGTTAGTGCTATTTTTCCAATATACTAGATTTCCTCTTGTGATCCCTTTTTTGACCTTCGGACGTTTTCTCTCATTCATCACCTAAAAGTGACCTTTGATTTTGGTTCTCTTTTCTTCCCTCAGTTCTCTCCCATGGCACTCATTTGAATCACAACTTGCGGGTCTTGGAATTTTTAATAATCTCGTGAAATCTAAGGACCTCTCATCAGAAAAAATATTCTCAAATACACAAAATGAAATACATAGGAGCACCAAGGAAATTAGTATATAGAAATGCAGTTATTAATAACATATGTGTCTGTGTACAAAGATACACACATACAAATGTAAGTGTGTATTTGTATGTATATCTATTCCTATAGAGTTATATGCATATATGTGTATAAATATGTTTGCAAGCAAGTTGGTATGTGTATTTATATGTAGTATATACATGTGTTTGTTTATATACATATGTGTGGATATGTGTTTATGCATATGTGTGTATACATGTATGTTTTACACATGTATATAATATATATATATTCTTATTCTATGCAGATGATTTCCAAGTCCATAAGTCCTATGTCTAAGCCTTTCTTCTACATTCTAATGTTTTGTTTCTAATTGTCTGGAGGACAGCTCCAGCCATCTTATCTTGTAGAACCTCAAAACTGACCTGTTCAAATTTGAACTCCTCACCTTCCCCTCCAAATGAGAACACAGAACATCTTCTTCAGGAGAAGAGAAATCTAGAACCCAGTACATCTGTATTTTTCCAATCATGAAAACTCAAAGAGCAGAAATAATGATTCACATTTCTATAAACAGATTTTTTCCACAAAAAAAGATCTTTTCCAGAAATGTCATCAGATACATAACCCAATAAGCCCCTTGCCAATAACTCAAAGCAATGCCAACAATATAGTTCAGATCTAGTAAATCTCACCTAGCTTCCAAAGATGAAATCCTGACAGGGGGCTGTGTCTGCTGTCCAAAAACCAGCCTAGCTAAGTATGAAGCTACCAACAGTCAGATTACTTTGGTACACTGATTTCAGAATCAGATGATATCTGTTCAAATCTGACCTTCCAGACACATCACTTAGGCAATACTGGTGAGTTAATTTTCATGAGCCTCAATGTCCCCATGAATAAAATGAAGGGATTGCAGTTGATAGACCATGAAAAGTCTAGATCTTTGGTTTGATGATGAAATCAGTGCATTCTCTGGCAATAGACATATGAGATACGGCATCTGAAGGTCCAAAAAGTACTTTCAGATGATCTCATTTGATCTCTACATAGCTTATTTGTATGTAATTCTAAGTCATTTCCCTCATTACACTGGAAACTCCTTGGGGGCAGGAACCATGTTTTTGCTTTTCTGTCTCCCTAGGGACTAGTGCAGTCCCTGACATATAGCAAGCCCTTAATCATGTTTGGTGACTGATGGGCTGTTTGATAGAATACTCTGAAGATTTGAAGTGGCAGAGAATGATTTCACTTGGTCAAATTGGAGAAGTCTTCATGGGAGGAAGACATCTGCACGTAAGCTAAGACTAGCAGGAAGAGGAAGGATGTGAAAGATTAAGCATGACCTTGGGCAGGAGCCTTCCCAGCTCAGCTTAGCCAACCGAGCCTTCTACCTCAAAGACTATCTTCTATCAATGTATAGAACTCTTACATGTACATACCTATTTGCACATAAAAAATTTGAGCTCCTTGAGAACAAGAATTCTTCCTTTCTTCTTTACTTCTTTCTTTTTCCTTCTCTTTTTCTTATAGCCTAAAATAGTGTTTGCCTAGAACAAAGCATTTAATAATTTTCTGTTAACTAACATACACCCCCCCCCCACTACTGGAGAAGAAAAAGAAATTTGACAATGATGATGACAATGGTGATGGTAGCAATGCACATGTATATTTTTTTTCCTTTTGATTTTCTCAAGGAGAAACTCCTTTGTATCTATTTTGTTATTTCTCAGTAGCTCTGGAAACCATCCAGGCAAGGAAAGAGCTTGAAACCTACAGCGACAATCTGCTTTGTGGATTTTGAGCTGATTCCATTATCCATGGGAGCCCCATCTCACCTAAGTCTGATTAAGCAAAAGTCACAGGGATATGTAGGAACTCTCTGTGTGCCTGTACCAACATAAGGTCAGCCCCCAAAAGGCCTCAGAATCCTCTTCCCTCTCCTTGCTTGGGACTAATCCTGTTTTTCCTACTGTGATCAGTTTGCTGACTATGGGAAATTCCTGCTGAGCTCAGAATCATAAATTCAACTATTTTATGATACAATGAGCCAAGCAAGCTCCCTCTATAGCAGCCTGCACCTTTAGCCCTAAACTATCATAGATTACTATGAATCCCATACCTCATCACATCACCTAAAGGTACAGTTGGTCACAGAGGTGAGGGGATCATGGAGCAGGGCACTGAAACCATCAAGAAACCAGAATTGCTAGATAAGTCTCCAATTGGACATGGTGTAATCTCAAAAGATAGGTTCTTTGAATGAAAATGTAGCTATTCTTCACATCTTCCATGATGCAAATATTTATTATGGGGCTAGGTTCTGCAGATTTCCTTATTTATGGGAAATTTGGAGACGAATCCACTACTCTTTCAATCATCAAGCATCCACTGTATACCACACACACACAGAATTTTGGAAAACAGGCAAAAATTAAAGTCACTGGCTTCAAAGTGATTCCATGCCATAAATGATGAGGTATCCTGAATAACCAACCCCCATTCTCTAAAGAGTCCACCATAAAATATAAATGGAGGCAGTATGGTATTGCTGTTGAGTCTTTTTTTTTTTTTTTTTGCAAGGCAATGGGGTGAAGTGACTTGCCGAAAGTCACACAGTTAGATAATTGTTAAGTGTCTGAGGCCTGATCCTGACTCCAGGGTCAGTGCTCTATCCACTGCATCATCTAGCTACCCTGGCAGCATGGTATTATTGAAAAAAAAAACAAAAAAAACGTGTCCTGGGGCAGCTAGGTGGCGCACAGAGCACCAGTCCTGGAGTCAGGAAGACCTGAGTCAAATCGGGCCTCAGACACTTAACAATTACCCAGCAGTGTGGCTTTCGGCAAGCCACTTCACCCCATTGCCTTGCAAAAAAAAAAACATAAAAAAAGAAAAAAGAAAAACACTGTGTCCAGAGTCAAGAATCATATGTTCAGAGACCCAGAGTTAAAAGAGACGCCACAAGCAATGTACGCCAATCCCTTCATTTTGCAAACTAGGAAACTAATGCCCAAATAATGGACACATATCTAATAAGCAGCAGAACCAGATTTAAATTTGACTGACTCAGGTCCTTTAACTTTGACAAAATGTTGAAGTGATCAGGATACTCTACTTGCATTTTTAATATTTATTTTTCTTTTTTGTAAGACAACAGAATTGTGACCTGCCCAAGGTCACACAGCTAAGTATTAAATGTCTGAGATCCAATTTGAACTCAGGTCCTCCAGACTCCAGGGCCAGTACTCTATCCACTGAGCCATTTACCTGTCCCTAATGTTTATTTTCAATCAACACTTTGGATCCTGACATGCCCCAGCATGACATCCAAGATCACTGCTAGCTACAAACTCCTTTTTTTTGCCTTCTGTTTTGCATCTTCTTTCTCCATGAATTCTATTATGGCACAGCATGGCACTTTATTTAATCTCTTCGATCACCATGTCTCTCTTTGACAGAAGGCATCTTTTTTCTGGGCACCCTGGTAATTGGTCCCTAATCACCAGCATATGGTGACCCCCACCCACTCCCTAGGAATGGAGGATTAGATATATAACAAGGCCATAGGGCTAGACTGACTCCAGCCTCAAAGCTGGTTGTAAGCCACCCTTCCTCCTTCCCTTCATGAGAATTACGTTGGGTTTACTCAGAATGAGATGATTTGGTCACTGGGCCAAGAGAGAGTTTGCTTGTTGCTTTCCCTGGTAAAATAGCATCCTACTGTGTCACCCCATTGGTCTGTGTATTCTAGTCTATCAATAAATTGGTATTTATTAAATGTTTACTATGTGAGGACATCTTGCTAAGTAGTGGGGACACAAAGAACCATAACAAACCATCAGCGCTCTCAAAGAGTTCACTGTTTACTAACAAGATCTCTGTAGAAGAAACTGGGGTCATTTCAAAGGGAAGATGCTAAGATTAAGAAAGTCTGGGGAAGTCTTCTTTCCAAAGGTAGGACTTTTGCTGAGATTTGAAGGATGCCAGGGAAGCCAGAAGGTGGAGAGGAGGAAGGAGGAAGTACCAAGCTTGGGGAACAGCAAGTGAAAACTCTTGGAATAAGAAGATAGAGATACAAGAAATAGAAAGGAGGCCAGAATGACTGGCTCCTGGAACGGTGGGGGAATAGAAAAAAGGAGGAAGAGACCAACTTCTGCAAGGTTTTCAGACCACTGGGATGGTAAGGAGAAGTGAGGAGTTCTGAAACCCTAAGCCCTGAAAAGCACTTCAGTCATCACATGGTTCAGTCTTTATAGAGACATTAAGGGAAGTGTCGACATAGTAGAATTAGGATTCAAACATTAGCACCCAGCCCTCAAATCGGGCATCAGTTCTACTGTGACACACTCTATCAGGACAGACACATCACAATAGAGAAGATATTGGAAGAGGTAAGAGAGTTGGGCTCTTGTCTTGTGGTCCTAGTGAGGGGCTAGGGCATGGGCCATCCATTTAAATCTCTCTTGATAGTGAATGTTTGCCAATCTAAGTATAAATACGCACCTAAGTACCCATAGAATAAAGAAGCAATGATAATTACAGATAGCATTTCTATTCCATGGACCACACTAAATGTTTTACAATTATTATCTCATCTGGTTCTCACAAGAATGTTGGGAACAGGTGCCATTTTATTATTCCCATTTTACAGATAAGGAAACTACCTGAGGCAGACAGAGGTAAGTACTTGCCTAGGTCACATAGCTAATGAGTGTCTGAGACTGGATTTGAACTCATCCTCCTGACTCTAGGTCCACTATCTATCTGCCATGTTAGGCACAGCGGATAGAGCACTGACCTTGGAGTCAGGAGGACTTAACATTTACTAGCTGTGTGACCCTGGGCAAGTCACTTAATCCTGATTGCCTCACATCCAGGGCCATCTCCAATCTTCCTGATTCATATCTAGCCACCGGACCCAGATAGCTCTGGAGGAGAAAATGAGGCTGGTGACTTGGCACATCCTCCCCCCCTCCTTCAAATCCAATTCCCATGCTTGCCATAGCATCACCTCTCTGATGTCATGGTCTTCTCCAAGAACAAAGGACAAACATCATCATCATTATCATAAATGCATATTCATGAAGGCATAAATGTAGAATAAAATGGAAAGGCTTTACTGACTTAAAGAGAAAGAAACAGATTATCTCTTAAAGAGGAGTGATTAGAAGGATTAGATCCCTTCTGCTAAATCTCAGAGGGCAGAACCAGGGTTACAAAGAGGGAGATTAAGGCTCTTATCAGGAAATAATAATTATTAATAATTAAGTCATTTCCACTGAAATAGGATGAAATGTAGAACGTTTTGTATCATTGGAAGTTATCAAGAAAACATGGATATAATAAACCTTGGTGAAGCTAATGGAAGAGGAAGTATGCTTCAGGTATGGATTGAACTAGATGCCTTCTTATACTCTATCCACCCCCGATTCTGCAATTTTGAGGTACCTTCCAGCTTTCAGGACACTGACAAATGAGTCAGAGCTGCCATATTTCATAGACTCATGAGATTTAGAACCGAAAGGGACTTTTTGGAATGACTCAGGCCAAGCCCTGCATTTTATAGATAAGGAAACTGGGACTCATCTAAAATGTCACCTGTCCACACAGGTGCCTAAAACTGAGCCGGGATTCAAACAGACTTCAAATCCAGTCTTCTTTTCACTAGAGGAACTAAATTGTCTCTGACAAAAAGGTGGGGGAGAGAGAGAGAATTGTATAACTTGCTTCAAAATTGCATGATGCTCCAGTCAACTGGATCTATATGCCCCCCAGTGATTAACTTTTGCTTAAACACTGACAAAGTAATACCAGTCCTACCATTACTCAAAGAGATGCAAGAAAGAGGAAACATATAGACATGGTCAAAAATATTTATAGCAGTTCTTTTAGGAGGAAGGAAGGAAGGATAAGAAAGAACAAGAAACTTAAGAGTAGATCTATTAATCGGGGAATGACTGAACAAATCATGGTACATGAGTATTATGGAACACTACTGTACTTTATGAAATGATGAACAGGGTGGTTCCAGAGAAACCTAGAAAAAGCTGCACGAACTGATGCAGAGTGAAGTGAGCAAGACAAGGAGAACAATTTCTTTTGTAATAGCAACACTGTATAGAGGAACAATTTTGAAAGACTTAAGGACTTTGATCCACATAGAGACCAACCACAATTCAAGACTAATGATGTAATATTCTACCCAGTTCCTGACTGGTAGATGATAAACTCATAATGCAAAATAAGATACATGTGTTTGGACATGACCAATGTGAGAATTTGTTTTCTTTGATTATATAAATGTTTGTTACAAGGGATTTCCTCCCCCCCTTTCCCCACCTTCTTTATAAGGGTTAATGGTTGGGTGGAGAGGAAATAAATGTATACTAATGAAAAATATTAAAAATAAAACTAAAGAATATCCAAGTAATATGTTTCAGGGGTAGATTTTTCCTCACTACAGATAATTCTACAAAGGTGCATCCAATCATTCATCCCCACTGTTCAGCTCCAACTTTAAATCATAATAAAAAGTTTTTCATTTGTAAATGATGGCCCAGCTTCTCCCTTTCCAAGAGCAGCATAAACTGCTTTATTTTGATCTTATCCAGTGCTGAATAAATAGAAGTTGCAGATGAAGTGGCCTGTATCTTGGGTACTTTGCCCCTAGCTTCATCTCTTCCTTCTCTATCTTCAGGGTCTCCCACTCTGTTGGATATTCCCATCCCAAGGCAGTGGTGATGTCTTCGATCCAATGACTGGAATTCTTCCAGTAATCTTAGAACCTTCCAGGATGTATGTGTATAGAACTCATACTGCAATGTTCCTATGTTTGAAAGCCTCATGCTTCCTAGATAGAATTCCATTCTTTCCATTGGAAGTTGATATACTTACCAGAAAGTAAATGCAAGGTTTAGGAAGGGGATCTTCTGTTGTTATTGTATTATTTTGTTAAATCAACTGTCTTTGCTTTGAACTAAGTATCTTCTCCTGTTGATCAGTAAAACATATTGCTCGAAACCATGAGTTAGAGTTTAGAGAGAATTTCTGATCACAAAGTACCTTGAGTCTGGGGTACCTTTCTGTGGTTCTTTAAGGGAGGGGGTTCATATGGAACTAAAGAAAAATAAATTTCACCTGTCTTAACAAGGTCTGGGTAGTACATAGCTTCTTCTCTAGTCTTCACTTTCCCCTATTCCTTCAGGGGAGCTACAACTAGCTGGTATGAAGAAGGAAGCTTCCCTTCACCTCAAGGTGATATAGTGACATGTGACTTGAAATTCAAACACTTGAATTTGTTTTCTGGTTCTGCTGATGATTAATGAGACAGTACAGTGAATAGAAGCTCAAGAAAGACTATATTAAAATCCTGGCCCATACATTAAACTCCCCATGACCCTGGACAAGTCATTTCATCTCTATTTGCTTCAGTTTCCTCATCTGTAAAATGGGAATAATAACACCTATCTCACAGGATTGTTATGAGGATAAACAAGATAGCTCTAAAAACACTTTGAAAACCTTAAAGAATTCTGCAAATGGGGTACCTTGGAAAAATTATTTAATTTCTCTAAACCTCAATTTTCTCATCTACAAATGGGAAGAGAGTACAAGTAATAAAATGGATTCAGGGAATCTCGGTTCAAATAACTTATTCCCTTTTGATTTTGGTCGAGTCAATGAACTGCTTTTTAGACCTTTGCTTCTTAACTGTAAGATGATAATGTTGGACTAATTGATCTCTAAGGTCTCATGCTCTCAGGCCTAGTTCCTCTGACCTCCCTTGCCTATATCACAGCACTATTGTGGGATCCAAAGAGATCATTCTTGCCAGGGAAAGGGCGTCAGGGCTTTCAAAAGACCAGCAGCTTTTGAATCAGAGAACCAAAGTTCAAATCCCAACCCAGGTACTCATTAAATTAGTGACTCTGGCCAAAGTCCTTAACCAACCTACAGTTCACTCACCATCCTCATCAATAAAAGGTGGGACCAGAGGACATGATCACTAAGGCCCCTACCCGTTCTCAATTCTTTGTCTCTGTAGGCTATCAAACACTGTACCAAGGGAGGAAATTATTCAGCTTCCAGGGCACAGTTTTCATTTTCACCCTCTGTGACTCTTTGCCCTTGACACAATCTTCCAACCACCTGCTCTAGGGAAGGAACATTGGATCTCTGGGGCTTGTGTGTGTGTGTGTGTGTGTGTGTGTGTGCTCTTTTTCTTTCTTTCTACAAAATGAAGATGCCGGTATTTCACATCTTATCAGGATAGGATAGCTTAAAACTCCTATTGCCTCTTGATTAATTATTGAGATTGAAAATTATTGCAGGGATGATTCAAATCAATGATTTTTTAAAACTGCCTTCATGGCAATTCAGGAATACAGCCTATCCCCTTTCCTAATGTCCACCCCTCCATCCCTTTCTATCTTCCTTTCTATCTATTGACTTGGTGATCTCGATGATGGTGCTGTCCAAAGCGGGCTGCTTCAGCTTCCAAACCAAGCTCCCAGCCCCAAGTTCAGAAGTCTACTATTTCACTTGACAGTGACAGAGACGAAGGGGATGTAAAAGCCCCTTAATTCTACTTCATCGCTGATTAAGCATCTCATCAGCAGTATTCCTAGCCAGTGGTCTCCATCCTATCCTTGAAGAGCTCTAGTGAAGGAAACTGCTTTGCTTCCTGAGAGACACCAGCGTGCGCCCCCAAATGTCCCACTTTGGGAAACTTTGAATGTCTGGAAGACGTTTTCTGAGCTTGGGTCTAAATTTGTCTCCCACTTTTCAGCCATTGTTCTGATTTCCTCCCTTTGAAGTCAAGTAGAATAAATAGGGACAGTGAGGCACGGTGGAGAAAACACACCTTGGAGTCACAAAGATCTGAATTCTTGTCACCTAAGCACTGTGGACCTTAGTTTCCCCATCCACAGAAGACTTAAAGGCCCAACTAAGACATTATGATCCTGAAAGTTCAATCCAGTATCCAAATGAAAGAACTTCTATTCGAACAATAAGATTTGTAGAGAAAATCTGTGAAAGTTTGGTGTTTTGGGCTGAGATTCTGCATGAGACCAATTGCCAGGGATAGAAACCTGTGGATAGATACCACAGATACCATAGCTCCTCTATGCTATTTTTCTCCTGACTTTCCTGGGGTGAAATGTCCTTTGTAACCTTTCTTTCCTTCCTTTCATCATCCTTCCTCCTTCCCTTCTTCTTCTATCTTTCCTCCCTCCTTCTTCCTCTCTTCTTCCTTCCCTTCTTTCCTTTCTCCTCTTTTTGCTCCATCCCTTCATCCCTTTCCTTCCATCCTCCCTCCCTTTATCCTCTTTACCCCTCAGATTCCCTAGCTTCCTTCATAGCTCAGCTCAACCACAACCTCCTACATCAAAGTGTTCTCTGCTTTCCCAAGTTGCTAGGGCCACCAACACAAATTAGTCTTGAATTTATTTTGTATACTTTTTTCTACTTGTATATGGATTTTCTGTCTCTCCCAAAAGAATATGAATTCCTTAAGAGCTGAAAATGTTTCACTTTTGCATTTGTTTCCCTAGTAACTGATACCTATGATAGGTACTTCCTAAATGTTTATTAAATGATTGATGGATTCTTTGAAGGGGTTCTTCTACCCATTCAGGATGGGGATGGGGAGGAGGGGTTGATTCTCTGGAATCATATGATTCCCTGCCTGGGTCTTTGCACCAATTGTCATTCTAAACTCTTGGCTTTGACTTTGGCAGAGCTGTGTCTATGATCTCAGACTTCAGCTCAGAGAACTGTGAGTCTAGTTCTCATGTGCATGGCCTTCTGTAACTGCTGCTCCTTCCCTACCCATCCCCTCTCAACCTAGAAGAAGCAAAGACCTTTGCATTGTTGCCTCACATCAAGAAACAAGAAGAAGCTCCCAGACCAGAACTATTGGCTTTTCCAAGGGGTATCTAGCATGAGATTATGGGTCCGAGAGCTCCAGAACCCAGTCCTCCAAAGAACTGATGAGATATGCTCTGGGAAGCCAACTGAGCTTTGCCAAAAGTAGATGAGATGCTTGGGAAGTGGATGAAATCAACTCCCCACTGACCAACACCATGCTAAAGAGGCTGAGGTGCAGAGAGAATGCACTTCAGACAACTGAGTGGGAAATAGAGGGTCATGTATGAGAAACAGCAAATGGGCCTGTATGGCCATGGCACAGAATGGGGAATGGACTGTAACAGGTAGAATAGAGTTCATTGTGAAGACTTGTAAACACCCAAGGGGGCTTAATTTAGATTTTCCATTAGAAGCCAGGAGACCACTTACATATATGGGTCCATGTCCACATAGAAGAACTATCTGGTTTCTTCCTACTCAAAGATTCTCTGGCGGTGGCCAAATTATTTTCTTTCTCCAAATTTTAGTTTGCCTCTCCATAAAAGGAGGGAGTTGACCCAGCTTCTTCCAGATCTAATATTCTATAATGTGATGACATTTTCATGCAGCAAGGGTCCTAGATTTGGAGGACTGTCTAACATTGCTGAGAATTGTACAGAATTGCTCCACATTCCACAATCTAAAGTGCTTTTCCCTGGTCTCCATGTAGAAGTTGAAAGGCTTATTGGCTCCTTCCCTTTGGGATAAGTCCTAGGACTCAAGGGAATCAAAACCCTTTAGCGCCCTTGAGGGGAGCACCAACTTTTCCAGTCTTAATTGTTTGTTGTTCTTTCCTCAATAATTGGAGACTGTGAGATGTCTTTGAAAAATGCAATGATTATGTGCAGTTCAGTTTCTAGTGCGTTACTGGAAATACAACCTCGGTAAATGTATACCTAGAGTTCAGGTTAGACCTCCCTCTCTTATTCTTGGAATCTATGGCAGAATTCAAAATATGAATAGCATGAAGATACTACCACCTTCCTGCCATGTAGTCCAGAGGTACAGAGATGGGACAGCCATCTAGTACTGAACTTAGAGTCAGGAAGAACTGAGTTCAAATCAGGTCAACGATACTTAGTAGCTACGGTACCACAGGCAAGTCACTTAGCTTCTCAAAGTCTCAGTTTCCTCATCCATATGTGGGAAAAATAGCATCTGCTTCACATGCTCCTTGTGAGAATCAAGTGAGATAAAATATCAAAATTCTTTGCGACATTAAATTATTAGCTCGTATACTCCTAGTAGCACCATCATTTTGTCAGTGAGATCTAATCCTTAACTAGGCTGAAGACCATGGTCATGCTGAAATTTTTCCAGTATAATCAACAGATGAGGAGATGGTCACACAATCTAGGGTGCCCACTAGTGTGTTTACCTTAATAGTCAATCTGTTAACACAATTGGCTACAAAGAAAAACATTTCCTGAAATGGCGTCCTAAAGACTGGACCTAACCATCACCCTCCCCAGTAAACCTGAGACATTCTCTCCCACAAATACATTCATTCGTGAGAGACAAGGAGTGGCTTTGTGATTGTTACACTAGACAATCACGCTGTATCCCCAGAAACTATGGGAATCGTATTTTTTTTTTTGAGGAATAGGGAGAAAGGGGGAGGAACAGACTTGTGATTATGATCCAGTAAAATGTGAGGAATTTTTGTTAACATTCAGGAAAGATTTGTACTCTCTCTACCACTAAAGAGTCTTCAACACATTCCCTTTAAGTCACTTTCATCACTTAAAGTGAGATTTTAAGGGATCTGCCCAGTCACACAGTCAGTGTGGCTCAGCTCTGGAATTTGAACCCAGACCTTACAGAATCTGAGGTTAGCTCTCTTTTCACTGAGTCAACAATGCTTATTGACCTGTTAAAACAACCCAAACCATCCCACTAGTCAACAGGTTTAGGGGTGTCTGAGCCCAGATTCAAACTTCCATCCTCCTGACTCCAGGACGTTTACCAGCTGTGTTATCTTGGACAAGTCACTTAACCCTTATTGCCTCAAACCAGGGTCATCTCCAGTCGTCCTGATTCTTACCTGGCCACTGCACCCAGGTGGCTCTGGAGGAGACCTAGCACAGCATCCCTTCATTCAAATCTAACTCGCGTGCTAGTTGTGGCATCACCTCCCCGATGTCAAGGTCCTGGCTGATAATGAAGAACAAACATCATCATGTACTAGGGAACCTTCATTGAGCTTAAACATTATATGACTCAGACTCTGGAAAATAATCCTTTCTGCTCCCCATTCAGGGCAATGAACCAATAAGGCTCCTAGCCTTATATTAACTGTCCTTCCCTGAAATGAACCACCTCCTCACATTTACTTTTTAGCAGCCCTGGCTTCCTCCAAATTTCCTCTCAAGCACCACCTACTATATATTCACACTTATCTGTTTTCACAATGGTTTCACCCAGGAAAAAAAAATCTCTTTAACAAGTGGGATGTTTTGTTCTTGTCACTATAACCCCAGAGCCTAGCACACTGTCAGGAAAAGTAGGTACTTGATTAATGTTTCAATCAACAAACACTTCTTAGGCACCTCCCTTTGTTGCCAAGCACAATGCTAAACAAAGAACAAACAAATACAAAACATAAATATCCCCTGGCCACAAGGAGCTTACATTCTACTTGTTGGAACTACATGAAGACAGGCAAGCAGGCAAGGATACAAAACCTACAGGGAGTACCTTTCTGAGGTTTCTCCAAAACCTGTGACTCCAATCCCCTAGGCAATGGCCATTTCAAATTCAAGGCATTCTTGTGGGTCTACATCCCTAAAACTAGAACTCACATGCCCCCACTGTTGTATTCAGCCTTTATAGTCAACCAGTTAACACAATTTGCTAGAACAAAGGCATTTTCTTGGAATGGAACAATAGTGATGGTAGCTACAAAACATCTGCCCCCAAAGCCTAGTCTTTCACAAATAGGCATGGTATTGGTGGGAAGAAGGGACCCCTACACTAGTACAATCACAGAAGCAACAATCCCCACTTTCAACACTGAGACCATTTCTATTTTCCTAATGTGTTCGTGTAAGGGTAGCTAGATGGCTGGCCTTGGAGTTAGGAGGATGGGAATTCAAATCCCACCTCAGGCACTTGACACCAAGCTGTTTGACCTTGGGTAAGACCATTAACCCTGACTCTCTCACATCCAGTGCCATCTGTAGTCATCCTGATTCCTATCTAGTCACCCAGATGACCCTGGAGGAGAAAGTGAGGCTGGTGACTTAGCACAGCCCCCCTCACTCCAGTCCAATTCATGAGCTTGTTGTGGCATCACCTCCCTGATGTGGTCTTTTTTGAGAATGAAGGCCAAGCTTATTATGAGTGTACAGATGCTGCTTTCTGCAGGCCCCACCCATCTGTTGGACAGCTCATTTTGCTGAACTTCTCAACCTGTTCTCTGGATTAGGCTTTGTGTCTTCTATCATATGAGTTGCTATCCCAACTGTGAAAACTTTCCTTAGCTGGCCCTCTGGTCTAGAGCTCTCTCCCTCCTCATTTCTGTGGCTTCTGTCAAGTCTGTCACCTTCCCAGTCTTCCTTTGAGATGATCCCCAATTTATCCTGCATATTCTTCTTTGTCTATAGTTTCTCCCCTATTAGAATATGAGCTCCTTGAAGGCAAAGACCAGGGTTTTCTGCCTTTCTTTGTATCACCAGTGATTTATACAGTGCTTAGCACATGTTAATTCAATTGTCCAGTCATTTTATGCATGTCTAACTCTTCATAATCCCTTTTGGGGTTTTCTTGGCAAAGATATTGGAGTAGTTTGCCATTTATATTCACAGTTCATTTTACAGATGAGGAAACTGAGGCAAACAGGGATAAGTGACTTGTTCAGAGTCACAAAGCTAAATAAGTGTCTGAGGTCTAATAGGAACTCAGGTCTTTCTGACACCAGGCAAGGTAATCCTTCCACCTTGCTACCTAGCTACCACCTAGCACACAGTAAGCATTTAATAAATGTTTATTTACTGACTTGCTGATGAATTGTTTTATTGCAAGATGCCACTTCTGGAAAAGGGTGAAGAAAAGAAAGAAAAACCATTCTTCCACCTACCCCACAGTACTCTGGAAAAAATAAAGGAAAAGTGCAAAATTCCCTCTGGGGTTTTTCCTACAGTTAGGTCTATTCTGGATCACTACAGATGACTTGCTTTTTTTTTAAGGCCAGTCAATAACTAGTCTCCCCATATACTCATCCAGTGAAGGAACTTATTCACAAGTTTCTTTCTACTCCTTTTACATTGATAATATACAAGAGATTTGGGAAATCCATTTCTGACCCCTTTATAGGAAGGGGATACATCCACTCAAAATCTACAAGAGGCAAAAACTCGATCTTTTGTTTCCTTTCTTACTTTCCTCTTACTTCCTATTATTTTGTTGACAGGTAAAGGACACTCAGCACCCTGTTAGATATAGAAAATACACACACACTTATATTGATAGGGTAATTTGGGGAAAAAGAGGACACATTAGCAGTTAGAGGATCAGTAAAAGTTTAGGGAGGAAGTTTTGTTTGAGATGAGCTTCGATGGAAGCTAGGGTTTCGGGGGGGGGGAAGTGGAAAGGAAGGACAACCAAACATGGGATGAGAAGAGGTACAAAGGCATTGTACAAAGGCACATGTGTAGAATATGGAATGTTGTGAGCAAAAGAATAGCCAAGAAGTCACCTTGACAAGAATTGAGAGGATCTGAGAGAAAGTAATGTATAGTTAAGCCTGGCAAGGTAGACTGGAGACCAGCTCTTAAGGACATGAGAACTTACCTTTTATCCTACAGTTAACAGGGAATGGCGCTGGCTGAACAGGAATGTGATCTGGCTAGGTTCAATCTCCTAGGTGGTGGATACACAGGATGTGGATAGAGTGGTGTGGACAGATAGGAGAGATGGCAGAAGAGAGAGGTCAAGGGTACACAGACTACTTTGAAGAAGTCTGTGGCAATGGTCCAAGTAAGCTATGTTGACAGTCTGACCTACATTGGGGGCTGTCGAAGTGTAGAGGAGGAAAAGTTCAGGGGAGACGTTATGGAGGAAGAATGGACGAGAGTTCAGAATGAGTCAGATGCTGTGGATCGCAGAGAATGAGCTGTGGTTGTCAACCTGAGTGACAAGTAGGTGTCATTAGTTTTGCCTGGGATAGAATCAGGGAATTTAAGAACCAGAAAGATGGAGTTATCTTGACCAAGAGAGGGAAACCACAAAGAAATTTGGATTTGTGAAGAAAGATCATGATTTTGGACATTTGATAAAAAAGTCTTTGTGACATCAACTGAAAATGACTAATTGACGATAAGGACAGAAGGAGACTGCGAGATTTATATCCATCCATCCATATATAAGCATATTCATGCATACTTCTATATAGACACATGCATAGATATCCATAAATAAATACATTTATATATGTATCAATACACACATGTACACATACTTCTGGAGAGAGATGCAAATATATTTTATGTATATTTATATATTCACATGCATATGTATTCATAAATACATATATTTTATATACATGCATATATGCATATGAGAGAGACGCAAGAATTCTCAGCAGAGGGATAACAGATCCAGAGAATGACAGAGATGTAAAAGAAGGGGACAAGACCCATAGCAGCATCTGGTGGTACACTCTCAGTTGGAGGATGAGACAGCAAGACCAAGAAAAGGAAAATGAGGAGGCTCCAGAATAATAGGGGGGAAACACAAAATGAGTAGAGTCACAAAAGGACAAAAAAGTAGATGGAGGAGAGAATGAACAACAAAGTGCAATGCTGCTGAGGTCAAGGAGGATGAGTTAAGTTAAATGAAATGAAGAAACCTTAATTAAAGTGCCTACTAAGTGGGCAGCCACTGTATCAAGACACTGAGATGGGAACTGAGAAAAGATGATTAGATTTGGAAATTCAGAGATAACTAGAGAGTCCAGATTCAGTGGAGCTCAAATTATTTCCTCCAATAGGATGTAAGTTCCTCAAGAATAGGGATTTTTTTTCATTTTTTGTCTCTATTAAGCCACTGCATATCATCATGTCCAGCACAGCGTACATGCTTAATAAATCTTTACCAATTAGTACAGTGATGGAGTCAGAAGCCAGATTTCAAGAGATTGAAAAGTGAGTAAGAAGAGACAGAGAGAAGCAAGGACATCTCCATCTATGCTATTTCCATTCAGGTCATTGCCTCTACTTCCTCCTCACTTAAGAAAATTGTACTTTGCCCCTGAATGCACACTAGATTTCATTAGAACAGCTTTGACCTTTTCTTCCTGGATTCTAAGCCTCCTCAGACCCTTTGTGACACTTCCAGATATGCCATTGAGACTATTTCCTCCCTTTTCTCCAGGTTTCTTTATGTCCTCACTTTTCTTACCACAAAGTAATTTCCAAGCACGATTTTACTTATACCTTTAACATTTAGCACAGCACTTGAACCAAAGAAAGTACTGTAGAAGTGCTCTTTCTTTCTTCAATCTTTCTTCCTTCTCTCTCATCTATTTATCTCTCTATCCATCTGTAGAGTTGAAACACATTTTTCTAGGAGTTTGTCTGAGAAAGAGAGATGCTGGTTTAGGGACCACTGGAGTAAAGATTGCTACATTCTAAAGTGACCGGGAGACCATCCTCCCCAGTGGCACAAAGCAGCATTGCTTAACTTCATCCAAGAAGACTTCCATTATATGAGAGAAAGTCACTTGCAAAATTGGCTGCTTTGAGGTGTGGAAACACTATCATGAGAAAGCTGAGCACCCCATCATCTGATACAGCAGCCATAAAAACTTACAGCACCTTCACACAGTTACTCAGCTCAACCAACATCCAATCATCTGAGTGATTTTTTTAGGCAAGTTTAACATCATCACTTTCAGCATTCTAGGATACCACAACCAGCTAAAAGATGCAATACCAAGGTAACTGGAATTTAGGACCCTGGTGGATCTGGCATCTTAGCAGGCAATCCTAAGGATAGGGAAGGAGGGTCCTTTCTCCTATCCAATTCATCCCCTTTAGCCATCCACCAGAAAACCCTGGCCTTCCTAGTTAGCATGATATTGCCCCAACTATTTCCACTTGGAAAATTAACCACCTAGTCCAGATCCCCAAAGAATATGACTCTTTCCCAACCGTGGAGGAATTCATCGATTTTTCTAGAGAAAGACACCCTGGTACTAAGTTGTCCTAATTGGTGGATAAATGGTCCTATGCCATCACATTCCATGGAACTACCACGAGGATAGCAGATTCTTACCATCATGGGCTTCTGGCTGCCTGCCTTGTTTCAGGAAGCAGGCCATTGCTCCCAATCTCCAATGTTTCTACCTCTGCAGCTCATCAAAACAGTACATTGATCCTAGAAGGAAGAGGATAATCAACTTCCCCATGAATTTGCTCCCAATTCCAACAGTGGATGTAGAAACCATACACAAAGAAGTAAGTCAAATTCCAACAATTTCCTGTATCTCTATTCACAAAGATTTCTCATCTGGGGGGAATCTATATTTTCTTCTGTAGAGGCCTAATAGAAATTGTTCTACCTTTGTCACTGAATGATCCTGGTTGACCATGTGGACCTTTTCTAATTCTTAAAGGCCTTCACTTGAGAATTAGAATGACCTCCTAAACAACCCAACAGTTGGTGTTCTACCCATTCATGCAATTGATGTGTCCAAGCCCAAAACACTATAAAATAGCCATCAGGCTTGATATCATCCCCAATTTCATCTGACCCAGATGGTGGTAAGGATGAACTTGGTGATAGACCTGCTCCCTTTCCAGGACCATGATGCCATCTTGGTATTGAAAAAGACCCAGACTGAGTTAGCTCACTCTTTCTTTGATCTAAACTATCAGTATTCTGAAAAGTTGCCTATTTCTTTCTAAAATAAATTTTCATTGAACCTAGGATCTCAGAGGTGACAAATTCCAACCCCTGTCATTTTGTATATTAAGAAAGTGAGGGCTAAGGAGGTAAGAGACTTGACTAATAATGTCTTATAAGTATTGGGCTTGAGATTTGAACCCAGCTCCTTGACTGTAAAGTCCAAGGCTCTTTTAATTTAGTTGATCTCCTTTCCACATTGAGAAAGAGGGAAGGGGATGTGGGGAAAGAAAGAGAGGGAGAAAAAATAAGAGGGGAAGGGGAGGAAGGAAAGGGAGAGATTGAAACTCAAAGATATTTCCTTGGCCTAGTTCTTAGACTCAGTTCACTTCCCACCCTTTTTCCTCAGGGGACACTAGGTTTGATCCTTTGCTTGCTATCTTGGACCACACCCTTTCTTCCTCACTCTGTTTCTCTCCTACAGCAACCTATTAATTGCCATAAATCTCCAATGTTAGGAAATGTCCACTGACTCAATTACTCACTACCAGACCTCAGTCTCTACCCTTGCCCCCAGGATGAGTGATCAAAGATAACCATCATTCAAGACAGCTGACATCTAGAGTAAGGAATATGGACAAGAAAATAGCCCTGATGACAGGAAGAAGAGGATTACAGAGTTTTTCCAAGGAAATAGTTTGTAAAATTGAGGAATTTTATGTGTCTTCTTCAAATCAATCTCTCCGTGTCCCAGTTAAGCCATTTTCCTTACCAGTTCCTTTAGAAACGTGCTTTATTCCCACCTTTATCCCAGCACTATTGCTCTGTCCCTTTGAGTGGAGGACCTTTTGTTTTTTCCATCTATCCAAATTACACACCTCTTTCATGATCAGATCAGAATACATTTCTATTGATACCTCCCTGATCAATCACATTGTGTAATGGTCTATAAATAGCTGAAATATCATTCTCACCTATTCACACAGCTCTAAAATATATCACCACACAGTTACTGCTTCAATGATTTAGAATTATTTTTCTCAGGCTTATGACTTTGTAGCTCCCAACTTCCCAAGTTCAAGTCTACTCAATCATTTTTCCATCTTGTCTAACTCTTTATGACCCCCCTTGGGGCTTTCTTTGCAAAGATACTGCATATAAGGTGCATATTACTATATAACTTTGAGAATGAGAGCATACAAGGCAGCTAGGTGGTGTGGTAGATAGAGCATTGGCCCTGGAGTCAGGAGGACCCGATTTCAAAGCCAGCCTCAGTCACTTGACACTAACTGAGAGACCCTGGACAAGTCATTTAATTCTAATTGCTCTCCCCCCAAAATGAGAGGATACTATTAACTGAGAGGGACTCAAATAGGGATTCTCTCCACACATAAAACAACTGAATCTATGCTTTGAAGGAGGTCAAGGAATCACCAGACAGAAGGGAGGAGAAACATTTTAGACCAGATGGAACAATATCCAGACTTAGAAAAAGACACGAGGACAGGATGATGGGGTATCTCAGGTGCAGAAAAAACTTGAAGGTCAGTCTGATGGGCTTAGAGAGTAGGTAAACGTGGTAAAGACCAGAATGTTAAGTAGGAGACAAATTGTTAAAAAGGATTCAGAATCTCAGACTGCATTTTCTGCTAGAGTCAACAAAGGAATCACTGAAGATTTTTGAGTCTCAGAAAGTGTAATATTCAGAAGCACAATCAATCTGTAATGTGTACTAAGAGGGGACATCAGTGCGTGAACCTTTGTTGGATGGAGGAAACTTTCAGGAAGCTAGGTAGGCACTCCAGATTAGAGATTAGATAAAGAATTTATTAAGATTTATTAGGTGATGGGAGTTACACTTTGCAGTAGTAATAAAAACAGATAAAAGGGAAAACAGCCTTGGCCCTCAAGAAGCATAGAATGGGGAGGGGAAGACAACATGGAAAAAGAGACAGGAAAAGGAAGGTAGGAAGAGGTATCACTTGGAGAGAAAACTCAGCCCTAAGCTTCCTTGCTTTCCCTCCACTGAGACTCTCCATTCCCTCATTTCTGGTCTCCCTCCGCCTCCAAGCAGCCTTTCCCAAACCCACTGAATTCACTGCCTTCCCTCTGGTGATTATTTCCTATTTATCCAGGGCAGGCTTGACTGTACACCGTTGTTTGCATGCTATGTCTTCATTAGTCTGTCCCGTCCTCTAGATTCTTGGCTTAAACAATGTTTGAAACATGCTAGATGCTTAATAAATGCTAATGAACTGAATTAAGAGTCATCTGAGGTTCAGAGAGGTTTAGTGATTTGCTCCTGCTTACACAGCCAGTAGATTCCAAAGGCAAAGAATTTGAAACCAGGTATCCCTGATTCCAAGACCGACAGGCTGTCCGAGTGTCAAACTATAACTTTTTACAAATAAATGAAAATCCAACTCAATTAAAAACAAAGTTACCTTGGTCTTCTCATGAACAGCTTCAAATGATAACTTCCTTTGCCCTAAACCCTAATGATCCTTGACCAGATCACAGTAATAGCAGAGAAGGGAGAAGTCACGAAGGGAGCAGCACATGATGACATATTGAGTAATTGTTAGATCTGTTTTTTGGCGACGTATTAGACTTGGCATTGTCTAGAAGGCATCCTGCTTTTGGTCTCAGCATGTCGGTCTGACTTCTCTAGGGTGGAAAAGAGCAATAGTGATCAGCGATGTCTTTACTACCATAAAGGTTTCATTTTCTTCAGTCATTTGTCTTTACTGAACCCTGAAAAAGGTAGAGTAGATGTGGCTGTGCCTGATGGGTCCAGTTCATCCTCGATGAGAGGACATTAGCCTTGCTCCCTGTTGAGAGTCATTTTTTCTGATGCTTTATCAATCAGGGAAAGACGTGTGTGTGTGTGTGTGTGTGTGTGTGTGTGAGAGAGAGAGAGAGAGAGAGAGAGAGAGAGAGAGAGAGAGAGAGAGAGAGAAAGGAAGAAAGGAGGAGAGGGAAATGGAAGATGGGGCAAGAAAGGATCAGAAAGAGAAAAAGAGGGAAAGATAGGGAGAGGGAAAGAAGAAAAGGGGGAGGAAGGGAAAGAAAGAGAGGAAAGAGAAGGAAGAAAAAGAATCAGAAAGAGAGAGAAAGGGAGAGGAAAGGAATGAGAGATGGGAAAAGAGAAAGAGACAGAGGACTCCCAGAAATGAAATTAGAGATTCTATAAATCACTAGCTGCCTGGCCTTTAAAGATTCTATTGGAAATCAGTGTCACCCCCAAAAGTCACCGAGCTCACTGAAATGAGTACACTCAAGAGGCTTTTCCAGAATTCAAACTATTCATGAAATAGATTTTCTTGTAAGTCCTTTTCAATTCCAAAGCCAGCATGACAAAAGCAGAGCTCTGGAGCTGGGTCAGGGGGACCTAGTCTGAAAGCTGCTAGCCATGTGACTCCATAGCAGCGACTCTGTAGGCTTGCTCTGAGGCTCAGTTTAATTCAACTCAATGGCCATTTATTCAATGCCCACGAGAACCCAGCCCAGTGTCAGAGGAAGGGGAGAGGAGGTAAAGCAAAAGAAATGGATCAAGTAAGATCATTTCCAAGCCTTCACATGAAGAGCTGATTTTGCCTCTCATGACTTATTTGGGAGGACAGAGCTCTCGATGCCAGCGAGTCAATCAGTAAACTTTGGTGAAGTATCTATTATTGACCAGGCAAAGAGCTAAACGCAGGGCAGAGAAACTGAGTCAAAATAGTAGCCCCTGCACTTGAGGAGCTCATGATCTCAGGGAGCATGGGCAAGGCAAGGCTGACCCTCCTGCTTCTGGCAGGTCAAATATGGTAGTGTTTCCTTGAAGGACTTAGACCCTTTGGGATGCCTAAGTATCCTCTCTTTACTTCTCATTTGGGTGAGGAACTGTTTAAATGAAGAGAAAGTTCTAGGTTTTCTTTTCCTCTTTTCCTCTGGCTAAGGAGTCCTCACCTGTTTAACTTCCTATGGTGGGGGGGGTGAGAAGGAGCAACATACCCTTCCCCTCCACCAACTAGAAATAGCAAATTGCACTTTGAATTTTGAATTTTTATAAAACATATTATATATAGTATCTCATTTGATATTATTATTAATATTATATATAATATTTTTATTGATGATTGATGCAATTATAATATGTGTTATATATGCATATATACATATATAATACATTTAAATATAATATAATGCAATTATGGTATATTATAATATATAATATTATTATTACCACTACCATGTCTATTTCTATGGCTACTACAATTTCTGATACACATCTGGGACCTATTAAATGTTTGGTGAATGGCTGTTGAATGACCACTACTACTATCACTGTGGTCTTCCAATCACTTCCAGGCAAATTAAGATTGTTTCCATTCAGTTAAATTCAGCAAACATTTATTAAAATCCTCCTCTCTTGTTAGTTCCTGCAATACAGAAAGTGAATAAATAAAGAATCTCTCTTATCGAGTAACATACATTTTAACAGGAATCAACCCAAACCAAGATAAGTAAATACAAGTATCCATCAAGTGATTTCCAGAGGGAGAGGCTAAGAAGGATATTTAGTGGGTAGAAGGATCACTTGGAAACAGGATAATCTGAGTTGGAATTCAAACTCAGGTAATTAATTATCAACCATGTAACCCTAAATTATTGAATCTCTGCCTCAGTTTTCTAAACCATAACATTAGGGTGATAGCACCTATTTCATAGGTTTGTTGTATGAATCAAATGAGAAAACACAGGTAAAGTATTTTATAAACCTTAAGGTTTGATATAATTTCTAGCTATAGGTCTATCTTACACTGGTCTAAGCCTTACACCTCCAGTGGCACAATATGAACGTTCTTGGTGGTTGCACTTAATCATGGCTCCAGTTCCAAAAACCAACAAAATAAAACCAGAGTTCTGTTCCATTATTCTGAGTTGTGGAATCCCAGTGATTCAAGTCTGCTGGGAACATTTTTTTTTCAAAGTGAAGAAAAAGGTTAGGTATACCACATTGTCAAAATTGTAAATGTGCCATGCCACAATTAGACCATCGAGAGATGGCTTGTTGCCAATTTATCACCAGAAAGTCACATACTGGCATTTTGCCTAGCTTGGTGGAGCACCATGGTGCCTTACTGACATGGGAGGGAACCATAATCAAAAGGACAAGGATTCCCCGGCATCCAGACCATCATCAGAAGTCCTGTTCCTTATTAAATAAAACTGTTCTGGAAAAGACAGTGAACAGGATGACTTTCCCTTCATGATTATAGACACAGTGTATAAGTCATGCCATCATTGGTCTTCTCTTTTTTTTTTTTTAGGTTTTGCAAGGCAAATGGGGTTAGGTGGCTTGCCCAAGGCCACACAGCTAGGTCATTATTAAGTGTCTGAGGCCAGATTTGAACCCAGGTACTAATCCACTGCGCCACCTAGCCGCCCCTCATCATTGGTCTTCTTTGATTATAAAGGACGACAACAATTGTTAGCCATTATAACTATCCATGGATAGGGAAAAGGTGGGGGGACAGCTATTTGAGCTGTTCTTTGAAGGAAACCCAGGATTCCTTGAGGCAGAGGTGGAGAGAGCTTCCCATTGCAGCATCTCTCAGAGCACAAAGGTCGTGTAAGTATACATTGGATATACATACTATTTCTTCTTTAAAAGTCAATGAGCATATCTTATGACTGAAATTATAAATTAGTTGCCACACAGCAAGGCTGAAGGGCATCCCTCCCCCCATCTGAATCTACTTTACAGTCTCCATGTGCCAAATATCTTCCCACACAAAACACGACTTACTGAACAGAACTGGAGTTTCTGTTGCAATGAATGTATATTCGGAAGGCCCGAGTTGCCTTCAATGTGATCATTAAGTCTTCCCTTAGATGGTAAACCATGTTCTGGGAAGCTTCAACACAAGCTGTCCCTTCTAAGTAAGTCGGCCAGTGATGGGAAGATATGGAAATTGGCTCAGAGAGAAGGGAATAAAAGGCAGCTGTACATCACTGAAATCTGCCTCATCAGAGTTTTTCTATATAGATGCCATTGATAACATACCCAGACAAACAAGCCAGGCTATGTGGGCCCATCAGCTCTGCCAGCTGACCAATTTTAACTATCTATCCAAGTCCCTGAGAAGCAAAACAACCCAGCTGGAAGGTCTGGGATATCCTCCCCTGTCCAAAATTACAAGCAAGGAAAGCATTTTTTTTATTCTCAGATGGAGATCACAAAGGAATCACAGGGTTGGCGATCTGGCAGGGACCTCAGTGAGTCTAGCCTATACCTCTAAAGCTCGTTCATTCTTCCTTCCTTCCTTCCTTCCTTCCTTCCTTCCTTCCTTCCTTCCTTCCTTCCTTCCTTCCTTCCTTCCTTCCTTCCTTCCTTCCTTTTTCTTTCTTTCTATGTATCTACCTATCTATCTATATCCTCTAGATAGATAGATAAATAGGTAGATTTCATTACACACACACACACACACACACACACACACACACACACACACACACTATAATATCTCAGATAAATGGTCACCTAGACTCTGTTTGAAAACCCTCAGAGTTGGAGCCTTTTTCACACCCAGAAATAGATACCAAGCACCTTTTGAATGCACCAATCAGGAGTAACCCAGAAAACAGTCCTCCCCTGACTTGGCAGAGAGGGAAGTAGTCCCGGGTTTCCTTCAATGGTATATTGATACTGTAGTCATTCTGACTTTTTTGTAGTCTGGACAGGCAGCACCAACACAAAGAAGCCTTAGAGAAGCCAAGTTTCTTTTTTCATATGCACCTACCTGAAAGTAGGCCATCTCTGAAAAGGACACTGAACTTGAGGTCTGAGGACTTCAACCTTCCAACTACACAAGTTTGCTCTTGTCAGAGCATAAAGGCAAAATGTCCTGACTTGTTATTTTGTGAGGAGTTCAAACTTTATCATAAGGGAAGATACGAGAACTTTTAAAAAAATAAATGAAATCAATTCTTTCTTATTCTTTTCCAGAGCAGCTAGACACTGCCCCATAGTCAGGAGGACCTGAGTTCAAATCCAGCCTCAGCCATATGACAAATACTAGCTGTGTGATATTGGGCAAATCACTCAACTCCTAATGTCTTATAAATTTTAAAAAGAAGAAAATAGGAGTTCCATTCCAAGTCTATGATCCCATTTCCCACACCAGAATATGCATATTCATTGCATATTCATTGTAATATTCCTGACAACCCAACAATTTCATGGACCTCATAAACATTCTCTTGGTACATCCTGTCCTCTAGTCCACTGAATCAGTAGAGGATGACTTTCTGAGAACGTAGTCATTCTTTTCTCTCTGAGGAGGGGTAATTTAGTACTTTAACTCAACCAGTCTCCACTGATTTTTAAGAGCCTCCTATACACCAGGCCCTAGCAATACAAAGATAAATGGGAAATTGTCCCTGCTCTCAAGGGCTTACCTTCTCTCAGGGGATAGAACATGTGCATAAATAAAATATGAAACAATCAGCAAGCATGCATCATGTTCCAGGTCCTATGTGTGAGGTAGTGGGAATGAAAATACAAAGAATTCCTACTGTCCAGCAGCTTGTATTCTAAATAGGGAGAGACCCTGGACATATGATTTCATTTGGTGTAAGGGGCTTCTAGGTGAGAAGAGTCTCCTTATCGATGCACCTTCTCTTCAACTTAGAACCTTATAAGAATTACACTAAGAGGCTAAATGATTGTTCCAGGGTCACACAGCCAGTAGAGCAGAAACAAGAATTGATCCTAGATCTTCCTGACTTCAGAGAGTTCAATTTCCTCAATGCTACTGTCTCTTTTTTGCAATTGGAAAGAGGGAAAGGACAAGCTAAGGAAAGACCCCATGTGGGTGGCATTTGGGGTCAATCTTGAAGAGATTTTAAGAGATCAAAGGGAGGAATGTGTTCACAATATGGGGGACAGATGGAAAAAAGTCAACACATGAAAGCTTCCAGCTTCTCCAAAAATGTCACAATTATTGAGAATTATCTCTCAAAGTTCTCCACCCAGTGTTGAGAGATGAACTTCAGAAAGATTTACCTTTCACCCTACTTTTTCTTTTCTTAGCAAGGCGATCAGAGTTAAGTGACTTGCCCAGGGTAACACAGCTAATTTTTTTCAAGTGACTGAGGCCATCTGAATTCAGGTCCTCCTGCTCTCCTACTGTGACCCATGACCCTCCTTGGGTATTGATTACACCATGGAGTAAAGACCCCTGACATTCTCCTCCAGAACAGCTGATTGAATTTCACATGAATTCTACAATTCTCCACCTCATCTTATTTTACAGGTAAAAACTTTCAATAAGATCCATTATTTCCCCTGATGAAGATAAATAGCTCCTCTGACAAGTATCTGTTTCAGGGGGAGAATAAGCCAACAATAGTAGAACATTTCGGTAAATAACATGAATGTGAATGGAGGAAAAAAATGGTGGAGCTCAGCCAAAAGGTTTTTTTTCCCTTTGTAAATAATGACTAACAGCTCTTGGTTCCTTTTTCTTCCAATGTCATTAAATATTTGGGACAATGCTACTTGTAATAGCATCAAATTTTGCATCTGAGAAATAGAGCCAGCAAGAAATAGAGCAATGAGCTGAGTAAGTGATTAATTTATAATTCTATCATTAATTTTAAAACCTCTGAGCAACCAGTGAGTTCACCAGATGAACAAAATGAGAACTTGGTTTCTTGGCATTTCAACATTATTTGTTGCATATAACATTTGAGGGTGGTATCCTATTTAGAGCAATTTGAGTAGCAAAGCACACCTTGAGTCAGTCTTCCATCTTGAAATCATGTATCAGTCAAACAAAGTTTGCAAATGATCTCATCTTAGACTCAAAGATTTTCCAAGAGGAAGGAACCATAGAGGCTAGTTAATCCAAAATCCTCATTTCATAGACGAGAAAATTGAAGCTTTTAGAACTGAGATGACTCAACCAAATTTACCAAGACCCAAACCCAGGTTTGCTAATTTCAAATTCAGTATACATTCCATTGAGCCATGATGCTTTCCATTTTGGAATTTCATTTCCCAAATCTATAGCTAATGGAATCACTGTTTAATAGGAGTCAAAAGACTCTCCAGTGGTTTAATGTGGAGATGTCAAGTACACAGTTCATGGGCCACATTCTGACTTCCCTGTCTCCATCACTTTAAAGTGGAGTTTGAACCAGAATAAAATATAATTAGAAAATATTTAACAAAATAAATAGAAATATAATAATATATAGATAATGTTAACATATGGCTTTCCAAGTCAGTATAAATCTGAAAAAGATTTTTCTGTATGGTTTAGGATCCCTCATTTCTATTTGAGTTTGTCACCACTAGTTTAATGAACTTATTGCTGCAGATGTGGAAACCACTCTCATTGTTACAAATAAAAATCTTTCCATTCCTTCCCATCTCAAGAAATATTTGCCTTCCAAAGCTCATTGCACTCAATATCTTCCCTTTTTTTTCCCCAATATTTTGCTGGGTCCCTTGAAACACATTAATTATATATCTATTATCATTCATTCTTGGTTTGTGATTGAACCACCTCTTCTTCTACTTCCCAAGCAGAAGTCATAATGAAATGGATGAAAATGCCAAGCGACTCTCCATCCTATATAGTCTCTTCCACTTCCAATTTGTAAGTGTAGGAGTGGAGCAGGCAAAAGGAACTAAGAATCATGGGTTTACCAACTTGTTTGAAAGACCTTCAGGGGGGCGGCTAGGTGGCGCAGTGGATAGAGCACCGGCCCTGGAGTCAGGAGTCCCTGAGTTCAAATCTGAGGCCAGACACTTAATAATTACCTAGCTGTGTGGCCTTGGGCAAGCCACTTAACCCCACTGCCTTGCAAAAAAAAAATAATAATAAAACAAAAAGATAAAGACCTTTAGAGGTTATTCAAGGTAAATGATTCGTCCAGAATCACACAATCAATAAATATCTAAGAAAGGATTTGAATCTCAAACTTCCTGACTCCAAGTTCCTAATTACTTCTATATCCCCTACGTCGCTACTTCTTATATGACCGTCTGCAAACATGAGTGTAAATACACTTTTTTAAAACAAAAAAAAGCTTTTATTAAGCACCTACTATGGAAAGGAATTGTTAGATATAGCAAAGTCAAAAATTAAACAGCTCCTGCCCACAAGAAACTTATACTCGTTAGGAATTCCATAAAAACTACCAAGTATATTTCTAAAAATGTCTCCAATATTATTTCATAGAGGAAAAGTCTGAAAGTCCTATAGGAAGAGACATCCAAAATTAAAGTGTCATTGTTTGAAATAGAAATCACACCACAAGGAAACTTCTTCATATCCTCTAAGCATGCCTGAGATTTTTTCCTTTATTATTATGAATAATAATAATAATAATAATAGCTGACACATAAATGGGACTCTAAAAATATTTTCCATAGATCAGTTGAGTCTCACAACTACCTTGCAGATATTATTCTCATTTTACAATTGGAAAAAAAACTGGGTCCCAAGAGGTCTTCAGTGATCAGCTAGAGTCATCTTTTTTTTTTCAGGTTTTTTGGCAAGGCAAATGGGGTTAAGTGGCTTGCCCAAGGCCACACAGCTAGGTAATTATTAAGTGTCTGAAGTCAGATTTGAACTCAGTTACTCCTGATTCCAGGACCGGTGCTCTATCCACTGCGCCACCTAGTCACCCCGGCTAGAGTCATCTTAATGGTATCTTAGGGTGGATTTTGATTTAGCTCTGACTCCAAGGATAAGATTTTATCCACTATTCCACAGATTTGAAACCTCTAGCATAGATTCTCAATTCCATTTTCAATATAAATCATATAATTTTACTAAGGAAATAAAAAAAAATTAACTTGTCCTTTAAGTATTTATCAGTGTGTGGTATAATGGAAGTGTTGTATAATGCTACAGAAAAATACATCTTTTCTTTCCTAAATCTCCATCCATGTAGAATGATTGTCTTACTTTTAACCTTCTTAATATCTTTTAATAAAGCATTTCTTAGCCTTGAGAATGTGTGAAGTAAGGTAAAAAAAGGTATGGGGAATATAATTACAACAGCAGCTGAGAGGTCAATCCCTATGCATTCTTGCCCATCATCCAAATGAAATTTTCTTTCCTGAACCTCATTCTATTCTCCAGATGAGCCCCTTTCTTGCCCATGAGAATCAAGTAGGAAGTGTGATTCACAGAAATAGCAATTTCTTCTCATAAAATGTACCCATTGAATAAAATCTGAAATCTCCAGAAGATCGAAATGGATAGAAACCAGAATATTTAAATAAAGTGAGAATGAATTGCCTTTAATTTTGAGATCAGAATTCTACTCCACTAAAGAGAATACCTATTCAAATCAGTCAAAAGTTGATAGTCCAGAACCAATAACAAGATTCCATTGCTCTCCAACTTCAGCTTTATCCTGAAAAAAAATCAGCAATTCGATGAAAGGGTTAAGTATCTTTGAGCATCCATGTCCATTAAATTGCCACAGATATTAGTCCAAATGCTAGGAATGTAAATATTGAATTGCGCATGGGGGAGGCACGGGGACTATCTTTAATTGTATTCCCAATCCTTAGTATAGTGCGTAGCTCATAGTAGGTCCTTTATAAATAGCTATTGATTAACTGATGACATAAAACATATCCTACCTTGAAGATAATCTCACCCAACAACTGGTCCCAAGAATGCTAATAATGCCAAATCCAGCAATGAAGAAATGGAAGAGTTCTCTTGAAAAGTGAGCTTACAATGCTATTTCATGCAACACCCTCTAAACCAAAAGTGATTTAGAAAGCCTCAAAATCAGCCATTGAGCTGAAAAGGACCTTGGAAAAATGTCTAGTCCAATGTGGACACTAAAAAAATGAGAACTTTGGAGGTCCAGAAGAATCAGGTGTATTACTCAAGCTCGTGACAAACCAAAATTTATATTATACTGTATTGTATCCCATTGCATTGCATTGCAATATAACAGTAAAGAAATTAATCTGGAATCCATTAGATATCATACGATTTTTCTATTTTATAATAATAACTATGATATTTATTATTATGTTTATAATAATAAATATAATAGTTAACAATTATGTAATGTTTACTATGACCAGTTAAATTGCTAAGTACTTTCAATTACTATCTCATTGATCCTCACAACAGTGTTGGGGGAAATGGCCATTATTATCCCATTGTACAGATAAGGAAACTGAGGAAAATAAAGTTAAATTGCTTGGGGTCACAGAGTGAGTCTTCACCTCTAAGGTCACATTTGAACTCAGGTCTTCTGACTCCAGACCTGATGTTCTTATATCACATCACACCATTATAATATATATGACTAAATATTTATTTAATGTCTCCTTTGTAATACTATGCATTTTCTATTCTGCATTTAACAGTATTCTGAGAAGGCTTTCCCAGACTGCTCAAGGGACTGTTCAGTGACAAAGAAAGCATTAAGGACCCTTGCTTTGTAGAAATCTGCCTTATTCTTTCCTTAACAGCTTCCTCTACAGTTGGATATCTTCTAGTCTATTGGTCACACCACTACAGAAAATATTCAACAATCTTATTTCTCATACAAGTCTCAAAGAAAGAAATGACAGAAAAGGGAGGCAGCTTTTGGCAGACAGTAACAAATATCACATTCACCTTCTTCCCTTTGAATCCTGCCAAGTGTTTATCATTCTGTTTTCTCTGTCAAATTATTTTGAACTAAGATATAAGAAAAAATGGCAAGACTTTCCTCATTAAAACAAATACTAGTGATTGTCACCAGACCTGATCCATTTCCAACCCCTCCACCACCATCCTCTACCATCACCCTCTGAAATATTTTAAAGAGGTGAAATGTTAAAATGAAAAAAAAAATCTTAAATGGATAAATGGAGTAACCAAAAAGGGCAACTATCACCCATATCATATCAGCCAAAGAGGGGAATCATAATGATTACATAGCCTAATTATCACCTTGTGCTGAAGAGTGTGATAGACTAGTGACACCTCTGAAGATACCCCTGATCCTTTTTTAACCCTCTACTGATAGTGGGTATGATCAGCAAGACATAGAGGAAGAGGCATGACTTTGCAGCCCTGAGCTCACCTCCCAGTTGGGTCTTTTGGGTCAGACCTTACGACCTTGGATAAAGTTATTTTATCTATCTGAGGTTCAGTTCTCTCAACTGTAAAATGAATGGATTGAACTAGATGACCTATGATGTCCCTTTCAGCTTTAAATTTATGATCCTATGACTTCCTTTCATCCCATATATATCCAACCCTACAGCGATTTGAGACCCTTCACCCTTCAATCTCCCACAGATTGTAGCCAAGGGCAGCCATCCTTTCAGTGCTTCACTTGTTGGAGAGGAGATCCATCATAGAGTCCAAACTGAAAAGGGATTGCTAAAAAATGAGTAGGTCTTCCTGAGGCTCATGTTTGCAAATAACCTTGTGCTGGTAACTTCAAACCCTTGAGAATCATGATGACCCTGGGAAGGGGGTTTGCCACTAGCTGCTCCTCCATCATCATCTTTATCATGCCCAAGCAGGATAAACTTAGCACCAGCACCACAAAACAAATCATCACATAGATTGCTTCAGCTTTGGTATTCACATCTCATCAGTACCCTCAGTTGCTTCTGAATCTCTGATTACAGAGCTGATAACCAGAACAAAAATCTCTTCCCATAGCCTCCATTTTAGAAGACTCCAAACCTCAGCTATCAACCACCAGCTGGTTGATTTAGAGTTTATCATCTTTATCACACCCCGCCTGAGCACTCTGACACTTCTACTTCCTTTTTCAGCTTCATTTTATATATTGTCTTCCTCTATTGGATTATAAATTCCTTGAAGGCAGGACTATCTTTCTTTTTCTTATTTGCATTACCATTGTTATTTATATTAGCCAGTGCCTAATATATAGTATCTCCTTAATAAATGTTTATCATATCATATTGTATCACATCCTAAGTGAGAATAATTACTCAAAAGAATTTGGTCTAACTGTCCACATCAGAAAAACCAGGTGGATGAAAAATGACTATTGTTCAGATTATAACATGTGGACAGATATATACATGCATTGTGATGGAAAAATTCTATAGGTTTTCATGTATGCATAAATATGTGTATCTGTGATAGATATGTATGATGATATGTATGATCAATTCACTGATGGCTGAGCTCTAGAACAATGTTCATTTGCACATAGATAAATACATATTGATAAATGAAGTCTATAAGTTGTCTAAGCAATGATAGATTCTTATATAGACACAGATAAATGAGCTCTACAGGTTTTTCATCTATAGATATAAATAAATGGATCTATAACTATCTACAGATAGATGGATGGAATGGTAATCTTTGACAGACCTTAAAATTATTGGGTCCAGAATAAAACAAAAAACTACAGAGCTCTTTTAAAGACTAAAAATGTTTTCGAGTAACAAAATCCATCTTTTTAATACTAAAATTCTACCTATATAGTATGGTTGTAAATCATGGAATATTATAAAATGTTAGAGAATTAAACATGATTTTCACTTTCACTATTGGCCACAAATGGAAAGGGTCTCAAAAAGAATACCAAAATGAAGGATACAATAAAAGAAACATAGGGATCACAGAAGACTGTGAGTTCTTCACATAGCTTTAGCTATGTGTGACAAGTGGAAATCTAAGAATTCTATGATAACCTCAAGAGAAAGCAGAGAAAGAAGGATTCTGGAACATTAGATGAACTCCTTACAGAATTTATCATAGAGAGAAGTTGGAGAAGGATGGACCGGTATGGATGAGTTACAATCTAAAGCATGAGAAGTTCCATCCACACCAGTGAGAACCCAAAGCCATTAAAGATAAGTAATTTTCTAAGTAGGAAGCACCTGGCATAGTTTAGTCAACAATATCTTATGAGAGGCACAGGACAAGACTATGCCAGGGCTCCTTTTCCTGAATATGAGGCAGAGCCAAAGAGTCAATCCTCCAAAGCACACTATTTCTTTCAGCTTTAATCCTTCCATCCCAGCAATAAAGAGAGGCTTTAACCAGTTTCCCAGGGATGCCAGCAACAAGATATACCCTTGTTTTTCAAGGCAGATATAAGGAAAATATCACATGAGCACAATTTGTTTGGATCAATGGTCTCAAGCAAAATTTTGTTTGTTTTCAGTTAATAGCCTTCATCAATTTGCATTGCTTTCTTCATCAAAACTTCAAAACCCTGTGCTGAATTTTAAATAGATACCAATTGCTTCTCTTGTCATATTCAGGTAAGCACAATTCCTGAATAAAAAGAAAGCTTCATAAATTTCTGTTTTGATTAAGGAAGATTTGTTGATCTGATTGCATATTCATCAGAAGGAAGGGACAAAGGACTACATCATCATCCCTAGGGGGCCAGTTTAGTTTAAATGCTCTTGGCAGTCAGGAGACAGCCTCCCAATGATATTCACTGCCTTCCTCATAAAACATTATTCAAAGAAATTTTTGAAGCTATCTACCGTTTTCAGGCAGATGAATGAATGGTTGGTCACTACGACTGATCTGGTCAACTGTGAGCCAAAAGAGACCAAAGAGACTGAAAACAGAGCCTGTGGGGGCCATGTATAAACAGAGCTTAGAGAAGATGAATTCTGATCTGGACATGGTTTCTTATAAAAATTCTTGGAGATTGATTTACCATTGCCAAAACCTTACTACCTTAATCAGTAGGCATCTATGAAAACATTCTGGTAATTAGATAACTGAACTCTTGTATCTGAAAATAGCAGCACTCTCCTTCAGGTGAACATGATTGTAAAATCATATCATCACACCAGAGTCACATAAGACTCTCAAGCCAGGGTCAAGTCATTGGCTTTTATGAACTCCTGAATTTTGTTCTCAAGATGGGGACCAAATCTATGACAAAGTGTCATTTCTGAAAAGAAGGGGGGAAAAAAAAACTAAGTCATTAATTAGCATTAATTGGTTTAAAATCCATCCTCCAGTCTTGTGAGTTCAAATCCCAAATTTCTGTCACTTATTCCCTGGGGAGCTATGGGACAAAAGAACATAGAAGCATAGATTTAGAGTTACAAGAGACACGAGATGCCTCTGTTCTAGCCTCCTTATGTTCAGTCCAGGCCAGGAAGAATGAATTGAATTGGTCACACAGCTAAGAAGTGTCAGAGGTGGATTTGAAACTATCAAAACACTAATAAATTCTCAGCTCTGTTGCAGTTTCCCAAGTCTCTTCCCCTCTCTGGGCTTCAGTTTCCTTATCTGTTAAATGGAAGAAGGAAAGTTAGACTACACTCTTACACCCACAGATCCCAGATATGAGATGATACTTCCATTTTGCCAGTGGCATACTTACAGGCAATAGTGGTTCTTTTCTAAATCTGTAATTTTTTGCAAGCATATTTATGTGCTGAAATCTATTCCTTGAGAAATAGGATAAAACTGAATAGCTTTCTAAGAAGAAATTACAGCTATGCAAAAGGCTACAAAAATAAATGAAAATATATTTGGTAAAGAGTTGAAGTTGAAGTAACTTCTAATCCTAATTCTACTGAGCACACTATAGTGATAGGGCATATTCTCTAGGCAGCCTATAAATGAAACAGATTATCTTTCCTGAGGCTGGGAAAAAGAGATTGTCTAAATTAATCCCTTTCTCACACTCTCCTTTCCATGTGTAAGAAGGGCCACTGCTGATAATTCATGAAGTTATTCATTCTGGCTAACAGAAGTCATGTGAGAATCAATTTTGCATGGTTTCACACTCTGATAAGATGGGGTAGTCAACCCTCCCATTGACCACTGAGCAGAAAGAACCAATGAGTCATTTGTCATTTAGAAGTTGTTTAGAACCCAACTTCAAGTCTATCTTCCCTTTCAGGAGTGTTTGAACCACTTTCCATGAGTTCTGGGGTGAGAGAGGATGTTCTAGATGCACTCCAGCTGCTAAGGGACCATGAGCACATAGATAAAACCCATGCTGAGTTGGATTAGGGATTCCTTTTTCTTTAATTTGTTCTTTCCTGATGTTATAGTTCCAAGAAATCCTGAATGGTTTTGATTGGAGATGATTAGCAGGGTGGAGAGAGTTTCTGGCTTTTGTTTCAGTGCTCTGGATGAAGGGAGCCATGAAAAAGAAAATGGATCCATGCCTGGTCTATTTTGCCAAAAGACATAAGCCAGAAGGTATATGGGAAGTCAAGAACTGAGGCAGAATATAACAATTCCTACTCAGCAATTTAAAAAATAATCTCTTTTATGTCTAGTGTGATTTAAGTATCACTCATCCCAGAAGAAAACTGTAGTTATAAATTACATTATGGAATCTTGTTTTAAGTAATTTTGTCCATAGAACCAGATACCCAGCACACCTAAAGTCTTGGCTCACTTCTATTCTTGTTAAAATAGTCTGTATAGGGCAGCCCAGTGGCGTAATGGGTTAAAGCCTTGAGCTTGGAATCAGGAAAACTCATCTTCTTAAATTGAAATCTAGCTCAAGACATTATAGAGCACTGGTCTTGGAATCAGGAGGATGAGAGTTCAAATCCAGTCTCTGATACTTACTGGCTATGTGACCTTGGGCAAGTCACTTAACTCTGATTGTCCCGCATCCTGGCCTATCTGGTCCTATCTGGCCACTGGACCCATATGACTCTCTTGGAGAAAGTGAGACTAATGACCTGGCACAGCCCCTCTCACTCCAATCCAATTCATGTACCTGTCATGGCATCCCCTCCCTGATGGTGAAATCTTCTCTGAAAATGAAGGACAAAACATTAAGACATTTACTAGCTGTATGACTAGGCAAGTCCCTGAACCCTGTTTGCCTCAGTTTCTTCAACTGAAAAATGAGCTGGAGAAGGACATAACAAATTACTCTAATAGCTTTGTCAAGAAAACTCTGACACTACTGAAACAAATGAACAATTACAACAAAAGCTGATTAATTATGAGGCATTTATGTCCTCTAGAATTCTTTTCCTATGTAGAATCAATAAATAAAGTTTACATTTGGTGCCTTTCTAGTCCCTGCTTTTGGAGAGACCCTAAACATGAGCACCTTCCAAAGATATGGGTTGTAAATCATTCTAAGGGTATCAGAATTGTGGCTTAATAGCTAATGAGTAAGGGAAACAGTGAGTTTAACTCTTTTTATTACAAAATAGAATGACCCAGAACTTACACCAGACTGGACTATCTGCATGGGTCCAGAGCAGAGCAGTATTGGGCCCTAGACATTTATTCACCAATAAGTCTTGAAAGAGGAAAATGGAAAACAAAGCAAATAATTAGCTTTGATCCCTCTTAAGGATTCTTCACTTTTTATTTCAATGTGTTTCATGGACCCTTTGGCAATCTAATAATGTCTATTCTAAAAATGTTTTTAAATGCCTATTCAAAGCACATAGAATAACAAAAGAAACCAATTACATTGAAATGTAGCTTAATCGATCGATCGATCTGTCTCTCTACCTCTCTACCTAGCCATCTATCTATACCTGTTTGTCTTATCTCCCTATCCATTATCTATATCTGTCTGTCTTAACTGTTTATCTATCTATCCATGACATGTATATGATGTATATGTATGTTTATAACTTTAATTCCCAAATCCCAAGTTAAGAATTTTTTCTTTTAGGTTAAAGGAAAGAGATTCTAAGAGAAGCAGAGTAGTACAATGAAAATTAGATTTGGAATCAAAGGACCTGAGGTTCAAATTCCATCTCAGACTCTACAAAGCTATGTGGCCTTGACAAGTCACTTCAATTCTCTGACCTCAGTTTCCACATATGTAAATTAAGGGAATAGGACAACTGGGCAGAGCAATAGATAGATTACAGAGCCTGGAGACAGCACCTTTGTGAGTTCAAATTCAGCCTCAGATACTTATTAGCTGTGTGAACCTGGGCAAATCACTTCACCCTGTTTGCCTTAGTTTCTTTCCTCCTCTGTAAAATGAGCTAGAGAAGGAAATAGCAAACCACTCCAGTATGTTTGCTAAGAAAATCCCCAAATGGCTCCACAAAGAGCCAGGCATGGCTGAAAAATAACTGAACAGACACAAAAATAAGGAGTGCGATGAAATGCCCTCCACGGCCCTATCCAGCCCTAAAACTATAAGCCTTATAGAGAGAAGAGTAAATAAATAAAAAATGCCTGGTCAATATAACATAAGAATAAGTTCTCAGTGGGTGTGCTCTGATGGAAAGCTCCACAAGCACCACGATTCCCCAAGAAAGGAGATAAAGAAAAACACTGAAGCAGAATGGCTCAAACCGTTAAGACACTTCTAGGGAATAACTCAACAGGGGAATGCATTCACTTGAGAACCATCAGCACCAAGGTAAAAGCAAGAATGATAATTCAAGGATACAAAGCTAAGTTTTTTTTTCAAATCAGAAGAGGCAGCTTTTCTCTGTGTGTGTGTGTGTGTGTGTGTGTGTGTGTGTGTGTGTGTGTGTGTGTTCACTGGAGCCACCCAGCGCCCACCAAACCAGTGGTGATGGCAAATTGTGCCTTACCATACGACACAATATGCATGTTTTCAAGTTGTCATTGCCTTCCCCCAGCAGGAATAATTGGTGAGCAACATTGGTGCAGCCGGACTGACACAGATTCCCAAAGAGCAACAACAGAAACTATCAGTCTGCTTCCTCTGGGGAATGTGCCAGCCACATTCTGGGTCTGGGTGGAGAAAGAAGTTCTAAGAAGCAATCAAGGTAGGGGGTGGGGGGAGCGAGGGAAGGGAGGAAACTCTGAAAGATAGTTTGTAAGAGAAGAGGAACATCATGTCAGGATTTCCTAATTTATCATCACTATTTGAGAGTCGACTTAGGTTCAGCTCCATGTAAATGCAGCATCCTGAGCCAGCTAGAGCAAGAACCAAAGAGAAGCGATGAATATGATGCGGAAAAAATATGCAGCTAATCATAGCAAGTAGCCTCTGATCAGGGCATTTCTGACTGCAGACATATAGATACATGAGAAAGACATCATGGCTCCCACATACAATGGCTTAGCATAGAATCTGGTACAAAGTAGATGGTCAATAAATGGTTGAATGATGGCAGTGGGCACTGAAATAGTTGTGGCTGAAACCAAAGTTACCATTGCACTGTTTAGAATTCTGAAGGCAAGACCTTCCCAAAGAATATTTTGTGTTTTCCCATGGATTGCTTGAGCCTACCTCAATGATTATGGAAGAGAATGTCTGATCCTACAAGGATGAGAATGACAGCAGTCTTTTGGACAAGGAATAAGAAGAAATTCTCAAGAAAAGTCAAATAAACTTGAATGCAGAGCAACTCCCTGATCAATCAATCTAGGAGGAATTAAATTCCCAACTTTGTGTCAGGTCCTTGGTTAGAGACTGCTAATACAAAGGAAGCAAATTCCTGTTCTGAAGGGACTTATATTCTCCTGGGATGTGGGTCAGTTATAACCATATCTATGCATATATGTGTGCATCTATCCACATTCACATGTGTAAATGCTGTAAGTATAATACATATCTACATGGCCACTATATATGCATATATATTTGTTATATATAAATTTGCATATATATATATATATATATACATATATATGTACACTAGATAATTTCAGAGGGAAGGGACTGGAAAAAACTCTCTCTAGGAGGTGGGAAGGAAGCCAGGGAGGGTAGGAGAGAGAGATGAAGAAGGAGAACATTTCATGTTGGAGGATAGCCTATGGGACTGCTCAGAGTCGGGAGTATCTTGTTCAAGGAGGTCAGTGTCACCCAGTCATAGAGAATAAATGGGAGATGGGGTGGGGATAAGGTCTAAAATGCTATGAGAGGGAGAATCGATTATGCAGGTCTTTAAAAACCAACACAGGTTTTTATATTTGATCTTAGAAATACATTTTATATTTGATACCTGGGATCTAGGTACTATAATACTCACCATTTTACAGATGAGGAAGCCAAAAACCTTGCCCAGAGCCTGGTATTATCAGATACAAGCTTTGAACCCAGACCCTCCTTTCTCTAGATTCAGTATTCACTGACAACAGACTGGCTCTCTAGCAGGTTAATAGTAATCTCAGATAGTTCCTCAGCACATGAAAGTTTGCAAGATCCTTTTAATATATGATGTCACTTGATTTTCTCAATAACCCTGTGTGGTAAGTGTTATCATTGCCATTTTACAGATAAGGAAATAGAGACTCAGTGATTAATAACTTGCCCAGGGGCACCCAGATAGTGTCAGAGACATTACACTGTACAGTACTAAAGAGGGGACAATAGTGGACTTTATTGCATTTCCCCTCCAGCCCTCAGTCAGGGTATTGCAAATAGGAGGTACTTAATTAATGCCATGTCAAATTAACATGCCATGTCAAAAAAAACATGCCATTAATGCATATCAAATGAATGATGAAGCTGTCCTAGGCAGCCCCTGCCCATGAGTTTTCCTTTCCATGTTCAAACACTTAACCAGCAGCTCCAACCCTTCTCCACTTTCACCTGGCCCTCATTTTCCAGGACGGAGGAGAAACTGAGATGTTTCCATCATCCCTCTAACTGAGAAATCATCACACTGTTCCAGGAACTTGAGGGACTAAGATTTTCTTTATCTGCATCTCTTATCCTCAACCCCAAAGTGAAGCAAGGACAAGCTTGTGACAAATCTACAGCCCCTTCTCCATAGTGTTGGAATCTCTCCCTTTGATGAGTCATCAGGATTATGCCTCTTGATTTGGATTGTCATTATTCTATGGGAATCCTCTGGAGTTAATTTGGGAACAAAATAGTCCTTGTTATTCTGAAATCTCTCTCCTAAGAGCACTGTGCCCAATGTTCAGCTCATGTTACCCAAATCAAACTTCATCTGCTCCCAATTGTACCTGTTATATCAGCAATAATGGGGGGGGGGGAGGCGCGGAGACAGGCAATAAGATATAGGGAATGAAGGCTGGATTTGGAGTCAAGAGAGCCTGAAATTGATTCCTGGTACTTCCACCTCACTACCTATGAGACCTTGGTCCCCTCTGCTGAACTGTTGTTTGTTATTCAGTCATGTTCTACTCTTTCATGAAGAATATGGTCCATGGGGTTTTCTTTTTTTTTTCTATTTTTTTTTTTTGGCTTTTGCAAGGCAAATGAGGTTAAGTGACTTGCCCAAGGTTACACAGCTAGCCAATTATTAAGTGGTTGAGGTTGAATTTGAACTCAAGTCCTGATTCCAGGAGCAATGTTCTATCCACTGTGCCACCTAGCTGCCCCATCCATGGGGGTTTTCTTGACAAAGATACTGGAGTTTGCCATTGCCTCCTCTGTGAAACTAGGGTTTCCTCATCTTAAAAGGCATTGGACTGGTCCTTTCCAGCTTAAATGGATCCCAAAGGTGTCCACACATGGTGATGACTGACAAGGAATAGAAAAATCTGAGACATTATTTCTCCAAGTGCTGGCAGTTCCCAGGTTTGGTTGTGATCCCTCCCTTATCTCCCATCCACATGTCAGCTTCATGACTGGCATGGTTCACCAGCAGATAGCCATCTGGTAAGCTCTACCCATCACTGCCAACTCTGCCCTCCACCTCACTGCCAATTTCACAATCAGAAAAATTGGGGCCCTCCTGGACCAGTCAGTGCTTCTATAGGAAAGGCCTCTCGTAGGAACAAATGGGAACCATGTTTTACTGATCCTTGTGTTTTGTTATTGAAAAGGACCCAAAGGACATCACTTTGTTAGAAACAAGTCACAGCGTGTCCCACTGTGGCTGATCAGACCAATCTAAGCTCATAATGCTGGGCCACAGGTCAGGTACAAACAGTCCATTTGTGAACCTCTGGGGTGTTTATTCCAAATGAACACATCTCACACTTCCTTTAAACCGCTTCTACTTTGCCTTGCTAATAGAACACAGCAATGTCTCCCATGCCGAACACCTATGTTTGACACATGGCGTCACTGAGTCATTGCAATCATGTCCACCTCTCCATGACTCCAAATTCTTGACAGAGAAACATTTCATAGATGAGTAACTGAGGGTTGAAAGACAAAAACAGGGCCAAGTGACTTATCCAGGGTCACTCAGTGAGTGAGGCATCCCTTGAACTCAGGTCCTCCAAACTCCAGAGCCAGGGCTCCATCCATTCATCTAGCTTCATATAGTAACCATTTGGTCAATAGTTTTCATTCATTCTTTCGAAGTCACTGCTATAGCAAGCCATTATTAAGCACCGACTAGGTTCTACAAATGAACATCTGTATTAGCACATTAAAGAAGAGAAATGGTAGGATGGTGGAGCTTTGGTTCTGTAAAGACATCAGTCTTTTGCTTTCTGTGCCTACATTGTCCAGTTTGAGCTATTCCTGTACCACCTAGAAGTTCTAAAGCCATGAGAAACTACTGACACCAGTCAAGCGATGACTGTTGGCCAGCTAGGAGGGTCCTTGGTAGGCTTCACTAGTGGCCAAAAGTGTCCTTCATAAAGTCATTTGTTTAAAGATCTCCAGTCAAACCAAGGCTTCCAAAGCAAACGTGCTTCCAGCGCCTTCCTTAATTGGGCGGCCGTCCAGCCCATTAGGCAACAAAGCGTTGTTTATCGCCTGCCTATGGGGAGCAGGGTCCTAAGTCTCCCTTGCAGGAAGATGGCAGCGGCTGCCAAGCAGCCAGGCGTGCCTGCCCGGGGGCGACTCTCGTCACCCCTCAGGCTGTCCTAACTTCTCAGCACGGAACCAGCCCCGGGGCTCCACTTACCCTTCCTCCTCGGCTTCTGGGGGGCCCAAGGGGAGGCGAGCTGGGAGGCCGGGCCGGCAGGGTCCTGGGCTGGGCTTCTGGAAAAGGCAAAGAAAGGAGGGGGGCGGCCCGGTGAGTGAGGAGGCAGCCGGCGCCCCCGGCCCCGGCTGGGGGCTGCCCCCGGGGCGCCCCAGGACCGCGGAGGGCGCTCCTTGCAGCAAGTTGGCAGTCTCGGGACCTTGGTGGGGAGGGGCGAGGCCCAAAGGCAGGGCGGTCCTCGGGGTGCTTCTCCGCAAACTCCGGAGGACTTTCTCTTCTCCGCCAAGGAGCGAGCCGGGCTCAGCCCGCCCAAGGTCCCGGCTCGCCCGGGCCCCGGTTCCGTCTGGGGCTACGACCCCCATTCCACTTCGGGGTGGGAGGGGGCTGCTCCCCTGGGCTTTGCCCGCCCTGAGCTCGGCGGAACAGACCTGCTGGGGGGAGGGGGCTGGGGGCGGGGGCGGGGTCCAGGGGAAAGGCATGGGGACGGCAGGCGGGGCTGGGATGGGCCAGGGCCCCCGGGCCCTGCCTCGGGGCAAGGGACCCTTCGGCTAGCCCGAGCCGGGGCTCCCCAACTTGCCCCTCGGGAACGGCCCCAGGTCTGGGGGGGGGCGGCGAGGAGGGGGCCAAAGCCTCCGGGGCCGGGTGGGCTGCCCTTACCTGCGCCCCCGCGCCTCGGCTGCTCCCTCTCGGGGAGGCTGGGGCTCCGCTGCCAGCCGGGCTCCGCTGCCAGCCGGGCTCCGCTGCCAGCCGGGCTCCTCCTCCTCCTCCTCGGCTCCTCCGCGCCGCGGCCGCCGCCGGCTCCTCCCCGGCGCTCCCCGACCCCCGGCCGCCGCTGCGGCTCCTCCCGGCCCGGGGCCAGCGCGGCCCCCGCTTGTGTGCTCCGGGCGGGCGGGGCGCTCGGGGGGCCCGGCCAGGCGGGGCTGGGGGAGGAGGGGCGAGGGAGGGGCTCCTGGGGGGCCGCGGGGCTCCCTCGCCCGGCCGGGCTCTCCGGGCGCCGCTGCCCTCCCGGCTCAGGGGATCACCGTGTGGCCGAGCTGGGCCGCCGGCCGCCCCCTCCGGCTTGGGGGCCGGGCCCGGCCGCCCACCCTGGCCAGGGCCGGACGCTCACGCACAGCTGCCTGGAGCCCTGGGGAGGCAATGCCGGCTGCATCCCCGCCCCCCTCCAGAATTGCCAGGGGGGCTCTCCGGGCGCCCTGCACCAGGCGCCCCCCACCTCGCCCCCAGGGGCTGCACAAAGCCCCGGGGCGCGGGGGGGCGGGCCTGGAGCACCGCCCCGCACCCCCACCGCAGCGCCCCGCAGCGCAGCGCGCAGGACGGAGCTCGGCACAAAGGAGCCCGCCAGGCTGCGAAGGCGATGATTTGTGGGGCTCCGGGGAGGCTGCGGAGGGAGCGGGCGCGGGGGAGTCCGAGGACAGCCGCAGCCTGCACTCGGGGGGCGAGCCCTGAGCCCCAGAAGTTGGGGCGCGCCGGGCCGGGGGGGGGGGCAGGCGCCGGCGGCTGCTCGGCCGCCCTTTCTCCTGGGGCGCCTGGCCAGGGCACCGGAGTTGGAGGAAACTTAGTTCCTTTTCCCTGGTCACCCTGGACAAGGCCCCCCAGCCTCAGTTTCCTCGGCTGTAAAAGGAGGGGGGGGTTCCCTCGTGCCTCTAAATCTACAATTCAAAATGTCTTTCCTTCCCGAAAAGAAGGCATCCAAGAGGGGGAAGAGGCTAGTGACTGGGGGGCCAGCGGGCTTGAACACACACCCTTTGGACACTGCCAAGGCTAACCGGGAGTCCCCTGGGCGTGGGCTGAAGCCCTCCACGCCTGGGGGCTCGTGGTTGGGCAGCTTTCAGTTCTCTCCGCCTTGCAGTTCTCTGCTAACATCTCTCCGATTTTGTCTCGTTCTTTCCTCTAGGGACCACAAGTTTCATGTGTCTTCCTCCATGGGGCCCTCCAGACATCTGAAAGTACCAATTGGGTCCCACCGTGCTCTCTTCTCCAGTTCAAACGGTTCCACGTCCTCTCTCTCAGGGAACAGAAAAGGAGCTTTGTGATTCAGCTTGTCTGTGGCAGGTACAGCTTTGACGGGCAAAGAGTGAAGGCCGGAAGGGACTTCAGGGGTCACGAGAAAATCGAGACCATAAAGACGAAGTGATTTGGCCAAGTCATCCAAGAAAGAAGACTGAATCTGGATTTGAACCCAGATTTCCTGAATCCTAGAGAAGGAAATGACAAATGACTCCAGGATGTTTGCCAAGAATACTCCATATGGGGTCAGGATGAGTCAGACAGGACTGAAAAAAGGACAACAGAAACAGCCATCTCTGAATCCCAGCCACTGCCTACCTGCCCAGGGTCCTACAGATAAGCCTCCTGCCCTCAACACTTGCTAGCTATGGCACTTTGAACGCATTAAGTCATTTCTGTGTCTCAGTTCCTCCTTGGGAAAAGGAAAGGGTTGAACTAGGTGACCACTGAGGTCTCTTCCAGCTCAAAATGGAGTCGCCCAGAAGCCTGCCTCTTTAACCCGCGTTCCCTTCATCTCGTGGTGGCTGGAGACCTGGCAATCACTAGCTCAGGGGCCCCTGGGCTCACTGCCCTGCAGCCAGCCAGAGGCCAAGGAGCGCCCTGATGTCTTGTCCCAGTCACCACTGAGACTCTCTCTGCAGCCCGTCTCATATCCATTAGCTGCACTGCTGAGACCTGTGCCAAGAGCTAGGAATGCCAGAGCACAGAGGGCACAACCGAAAGGCAACAACGCCTGATATGTAATCCCAGTGCTGACACATTCTCCATCTGTAAAAAGGGCGGCTGTCCAAGCTCTTTTCTAGAGGACAGTAGGCATCCATTAATCAGAGCTCTAGAGGACAAACCCGTGGAAGGGTGAGTACAGTGCTGAATTGAATTTGTGAGTCATCTGGAAAGAAAGAATGACCTGTTTGACATGGCACCATTTTCCCCTCTCTTTCAACAATAGTGGTGATTTGGGGCAGCCCCTCCCACTTTCGTCAAAGCTATTCTGTCCCTGTAGGAACATGTTAGCCGAGGTCTTGCTTCTACGGAGTCATTAACGATTATGCAGCATTATGTAGTTTTGTATCTCCCGTACACTCTTTAATCTTGTGATGTGCTTCAGAACAATGAGGAGCCCAAGAGCTTTCTTTCCCTCAGAAAAGGTCAAACCTCTTTCCACACGGAGTGTAATCTTGTTAATGGGCGTGAGTCACATGGTGTTTTCAGGTACATAAGCATTCCTGTCATTAGTTCATCTACTCAGGGGTCTGAGAGGACAAGGATGGGCTCCTTCGAAAGTAGGAAAGCCTCGAGTTATCTTGACCAAGTATGTTGCACACTGCTGATGGAGGCTTTGAGAACAAACCAAGAGTAAGAGAAAAATGAAACTCGCCAGTGTTTGAAGATTCACTTTTGGCAATTCTTATTTTGGGGAGTTCTTATATTAACCATCCACTGGTTACGACTATGATTGAATGTGAATATCGGATCCCTTAAAAGCAGTGGCCAATGTACACAGCAGTGGAATTTTTAATTTCTGTTTGCATTTCTAGATTTCTGATGACTATACAGTACTTCACCATTCTGAACATCTGGTCTTAATGACCAGCTAGTAATATAGTAACTGGTAGCAAGTTACTAGAGACTTGAGTGGATGGGCACTAGTGTTCAGATGTGAGTTTGAACCATAGCTCAGATACTTGCTATGGGACTCTGGGCAAGTCATTCCTAGCCAGTTGCCACTTCTTGGAAAACAAGTTATAATAATAATAATACCTACCTCACAGGATTGTTCTGCAAGTCAAATATAGAAATGTATATTAAGGGGGTTGACAATCTTAAAGTCATACAAAAATATCAATTCCTTCTTTCTTTCCTGCCTCTCCTCCCTATAAGACATAGCTATGGCCACCTATCTAGAGGTTAGCAGCTAGGTGACCCAATGGCTAGAGCACTAACTAGCTCTGGAGTTAGTAGGACCTGAGTTCAAATCCAGCCTCAGACACTTACTAATGACCTAGCTGTGAGACCTTGGGCACGCCAGTCATTTAGCCCCATCACCTTACAAAAACAAACAAAATCTTTCTGGATACTTTCAAGTTTGAGCTTTTTCTCCATCTTGAAATGACTGTATAAACTGTGGGTTCACTTTATATTTCTCTTGTAGAATGTAAGTTCCATGGAGGCTAGAGTTGCTTCATATTTTTTGACTTTATATTCCTAGAGCCTAACACACTCTCTTGAATATGTTAAGATTTTCATAAATGCTTGTCGAAATAAAATTGACTGAATTATCAAAAAATAAACCCAAAACTAACCCAACAATGGAAATGTGCAGAAGTAGAGAAGAAATAAAGTAGAAAACACTTTAAAAGATAGTTTTTGAAAAAAACTAATAGAACCATGAGTCTTAAACAGAATTGAGTTATTGCAGTCAAAATGAAATTATAACAAAAGAAATAAAATGATTAGAATGTAGTAGACTGATACAACTGAAAATATAAAGAAAATGGAGGATTACCTACAAAAATACAGAATACATAAATTAAGGGAATTCAAAATAGAGATCTTGAAAAATTAATTTCAGAAAATGAAATTGAATATGCAGAAGAGGCACAGTGCCTTGGTGGATAGAGACTTAACTGAAGCCAAGAAATTCTGGCTTGAAGTACTGCCTTTGCTACATCTCTGTTCTCTAGGATGATGCTGTCAAACTCAAAAAGAAACAATCCCCCACCCCTGCATATTAACTTAGAAAATTACAAATTAACAGTATCTGTATTGTACTTTATTTTTATTCATTTTGTTAAACATTTACCAATTATGTTTTAATCTAGTTCAACCATATTGGAGAGTTTTGTGGATTGCAGAGTTTGACATTCCCGCTGTAAGCATCTCTCTCTCTCTCTCTAAGACCATAATTTTCAGAGAAACGCAGACCTAAGAGTCCCCTCAACTCAGAATTTGGTATATTTAAGACATAATAAGTCCAGTGTTTTTCCACTAGATCGAAACTGCCAGGGGGGAAAATGGATTAAGTTGATTTACACATAAATTCTATCAAACATCTACAGAGAAATTGATGCTTATGCTACACAAATCTCAAAAAACTGAGAAAGAAAATATTGTACCAAATGTCATTGTTGAGACAAACACTTTTCTAGTTCTCAGGGAATAATAATGCAAAGAAAGGGAACTCTAGACCAATATTACTAATGAATATTGATGTAAAAAATTTGAATAAGATCCTAGCAAAAGACCATAGCAACATATATAAAAAAAGAGCCTAAGTTGGATTTAGATTAAGTATGTTAGGAGAGTTTAGCATTAGAATTAAGATAATCATATTTGCAAAAACCACAGGATTATAGCAATAGATTCAGAAAGATTTTTTTGACAAAAATACAACTATTTCTATTGTATTGAACTGAGTTGAAAGGTATGAGACAAAAATGCTGAGTGAAGAAAATGAGTGCCCCCCAGAACATATTTACCTATAATTTAATATTTAGTAATTATGTCTTTTGTAATTGAAGAGAAAAAAAACAGAGATACTTTCCATTTCTGGTTCTTCTCTTTTGAGCAGAACTTTCAGATCATCTATCTATTGTTGGATAAGCAATTATTATGCTCCAAAATAGTGTGCTGGAGAAAAGGGCAGAATGTGGAATAACTAGCTGCTAAATTTAGTTAAGGTACAAGTCCCTTCCCTATACTGTTCTTTGGGATCTCATAGTATTGAGGACTGAAGGGGATATATATGCTCAAGTATCCATAATCAAATCCCCAAATAGCTCTATGATCTCATCAGTTGGGGTGCATATCTTCCCATCTCATTATTCCAATCCATGTCCTTCAGCACAAGAAGATCACCCAATATGTTGGGGTTTTTGTTCCTCTATTCATGCCACACAGCTAGGTAATTATTGTCTGAGACCAGATTTGAACCCAGGTACTCCTGACTCCAGGGCCGGTGCTTTATCCACTGTGCCACCTAGCCACCCCTATGTGCCCATTTTCTTGATGGAACCCTTTGCTCTAGCTTTTCAAATGATCATTTTTGTTAAAGGTTGTACCGTCTTATGCTTATTAGGCACTTCTCCAGCACCTTCTACCTTAAATTCATTTTTAAATCCTCAAAGAATAATATAGTGTCCCATGATTCAGAGCTCTAAGTATACAACATTGGTACAATATTAATATTAAAAATAGAGATATTTGTTACCAGAAAGGTACCAGAAAGCTACCAGAAAGGAAGCTTGCAATTCCCTGAAGGCTATCCAGCCTACTTTCTTACTCTCATCTAATTCTGGACCCAAATCACTATCCATTTGTACGTTTAGAGATGTGTGCATATAAGTGCACTTCCCCTATGGGAATCCATGATAGAGAGGCCCTTTTCCACTCTCCACATCTGCGCAGGTGCACACATATATATCTTCTGACTGCTTTCTGATGACTTAGAGAAGTCTTTTCATTTAATATTTCAGTCAGATCTCCGGGTACGTACAAAGGAACAGCCCTTGACTCTAGGACCTTTTCTTCTTTCCAACCTCAAGATGTAAAGCTGGGAGAGGGACAGCTAGATGGCACAGTGGATAGAGCACCAGCCCTGGAGTCAGGAGGACCTGAGTTCAAATCTAGTATCAGACACTTAATAGTTGCTTAGCTGTGTGACCTTTGGCAAGTCACTTAACCTCATTGCCTTAAAATAAAATAAAATAAAAAGTAGACCCTCTGAAATCTGGAGGATGGGTAGAAGGATGACCAACCCTTGGGGGCATGCCCTCCCAGGAAAACCTAGGTTCAATTTTTTTTTGTTTGTGTCTGTTCTCCTTTGATTAAGAATCTTATTTTTAGGTTTTTGCAAGGTAAAGGGGGTTAAGTGACTTGCCCACGGTCACACAGCTAGGTAATTATTAAGTGTCTGAGACCAGATTTGAACCCAGGTACTCCTGACACCAGGGCCGGTGCTTTATCCACTATGCCACCTAGCCGCCCCTTGATTTAGAATCTTATGAGACACTGAAAGACAAGAGGCATCTTCAAGCCTTCATGTACACCTGAGCAGTTGGGTATCAGTATCCAGAGCAGTCACAGAGGCAGCAGGAAACCAGTTAGAAGGGGAAAAGTTACTCATAGAAAAAGGAAGGGATGAGATCGCATTCATAGCATGTCTAGCACGATAGCTGGGACCTATAGACATTTAATAATGTCTATTCCCTTCCCTTCCTTCCCCTCAAGAATCTGAGGTCAGGGTAGAATTGAAACAGAACAACTATAATTCCTCTATGGAAGAGAACATCAAAGACAGATGAATGAACTGGGGACAAACTGTATGAACAAGGAAAGGACAGAGAAAGGACACAAGTCCTAGAGCCTTAGCTTGGCAGCACCCAAGTGGCTTCTCTGCTAGATATGTATGAGTAGAAAAATATGTATATAAACCTACATATAAATGTATGTATGCATGTCTACATAGATATAGATCTAAGCATGCATAAGCATATACACATACAAATATTTGTGACTGTAGTCCCTTATTAGAAAGGCAACTAATGGGAAGTACAGTTTTTTTGAGCTAGAAAACAGAATTGAAGGCACATAACACTGGGAAGTGCATGGGATCAAGGCAAAGTCCTTGAAGTTTGGAGTTTCACAGAAAAGAAAGGAAACAAAAAGATGGAGAGGTGAGGGAAGAGGGGGCTCGGGGCTGGCTGATGGGAGAAGAAGTTCAATGAAGAGAATCAGAAACACTTTGGAGATCTGTGGAACTTACTGATCTTTTTTAAAAAGTGACCCCTATGAACAGAACTTTGTGATTTTCCTGTCTCTGATAGAAAGACCTGGAGATTCTCACTTTCTTCCCCTTCCCAACCCTACCACTGCCAGGAAAATACTTAATGCTTTCTTCCAGAAGTTTTCTGATCTATGGAACTCTTTGTACTGGATGTACTTTTATAATGGATTTTGCTTCTGAATAAAAATAAAGTGACCTTTTTTTAAATTAAATTCTGTATGGTTGCAAGGAAAGAGTGAGCCACACAATGAGAACAACAAAAGGGAACAGATTGACCAGTAACTCTATTTAATAGTAAGTCAGCCCCCTCATCCCCATCCATCTCCTTCTCCCTCTTTCCAAGGACTAGGAATTCATTCAATCTATCAATCATAGGTTTTAGGTTAAATGAAAAAAATAGATAAATTTAGAAGTTCTTAAAAGTCATTGATACAATGAAATGATGACATGAGGAAGTATCTGGATTGGTTGATACAAGCATCATACTTTGTGGATTTTGCACAAAATTCTTGTTGGAAACCTGTAACACAATGTGTGGCAGCTTAATGTTGGAAGTCATTCTACCCAAGCCTCTGAGAATGAATCAAGCTTTGGTGGTCTCCCAGCTTTGGGGGTCTTGTGAAGACTGGACATTTACAGGATTGAAAGGAGCCATACCCACCCCTATGCCTAGAAGCATCTCCAGAAAAATGGTTGTAAAATATGCAGCAGGGCTGTGGACAAATGAAGCATAAAGAAAAGCAAAATAATCCTAAAGTTCTCCCTGTATCTCACCTGAGAAGCTCCATGCAACCTAAGGAGAAGTTCATGAAGATCCAAGGAAGAGAAATCAGGGGCTTCCATCAATCAGCTGCTCTGGGTGATCCCTTGGTAACATGTACTGACAGCCTGAATCCAATTTCTCCTGGACTCTATATGATATTGGAGGGGAAAGTGTGTCATAGAGTCAGGGGAATGTGTTTTGCCAACAACTTTGCTACCTTTGCGCTTTTAGGGCAGCTAGGTGACACAATGGCTAGAGCCCTGGACTTGGAGTCAGGAGGACCCGAGTTTAAATTGGAACTCACACACTTAATAATTGCTTAGCTGTGTGACCTTGACCAAGTCACTTAACTCCAATTGCCTTAAATAAATAAAAAATTAAAAAATCAAATAATCAAATAATCCTGTTAAAAGTTAATTAAGTTGGGTTGGTTAATTGATATGAATTCATATCGGGGAGAGGATCAAATTTATCTAGGCATGTAAATTATAGCAGTAGCTCTGACTTTATTGTAGCTTTCTATGCACTAATGGATAATTATGACACCCAATTGATTTGCTATGATCCCTTGATATGTTTCAATGAAACAAGGAGTATTTATGAAAAGTTTACTGAGTACTATGCACTATTTGAGGTACTAGGAATACAAAGAGAAAAAGTCCTAGCACAATATCTCCATCCTTAGTGAATTTCTTTCTCGAACTTGGATTCTCTATCTCTATTGTTTTCTATCTTTCTATCTTGAATAATCTTAATGAATCCATGGGAAATAAATACCTTTTCAGAAAAAAAAAAACCTCTCAGGCAGGATTTTACTCCATCAAATACTTTTCTGTAACTACCAGGCAATAAACACAAGGAGTTTTTTATGTTTGTTTTATCTTTCAGTCAACAATGTGATAATAAAGATGTTATTGACTCTGGCAGATGTCTGAGCACTTGCTTTTCCTAACCCCCAAAATGAATGCCCTTAATGTATGTGGTGATGACAATAAAAAGTTAATCTAAGTGTGAGTGTAGAAATCAATAGTTTGGGTGGAGAGAAGGTCTTTTTGAGGTTTTTAATCTAATTTTTATTGCTGTCATTTGTTTTTATCTTATAGTCATCCCCACATAAGAGCCACTCACAGACAGTAGAAAGGTCCCTGAATCTGATCTCAGAGGAAATGGATTCAATCAAACCTCTGATATTGCCCTGAGTACCCTTAACTAAATCTCTTCACTCCCTTGAAACTCAGTTTCCTTATCTGTAAAATGAGGGAGTTCTGCATGCTGAGCTCCAAGATTCATTCTGTTGAACATGATCCCCATGTTCTTATCTAGTCTGCCACACCTTGTAACAAAAGCTTCAAAAGGAGAGAAAAAAATGCAGTTCACCAAAAATAAGCAAAAAAGCAGACATGTTTGCCAGTATATGAAAGTCCTATACTCAAGTCTTCCACCTCTGCAACAGGTTCTCAAATTTTTTTCCAATGTCAAGTTTGCTCAAAGTAACTGCTCAAAACTGTGGAGTTTTTAAATTTTTTTAAATTTACAATTTAATTTTAATTTTTGTACATGCTATTTTTGGGGGAGGGGTTCTGTTTACATCACTCAGCTTCCATTTGTTTTAATTTTCCCATGCTTCTCTGAATTCTTGAGATGAAAAAAAAACCCACATCATCCAATTTAGCTGGACTACAGAATATATGATGGAGATAGGAACCATATCACAGTAATATCTCATTCCATTTTTGTACCACATGGTTAGACATTTTCCATTAACTTGTTTTATAGTTCATTGCTATCACAACAATTTTAACTTTTAATATTTTGGATTTATGCTGAGTGGTGATACTGATAGGCAAAAAAGGCATAGACATTTGATTTATTTTTTAAACATAATCACCCAATTATTCCCTGAATAGCTAGATCAATTCACAGCCCTCCTAGAGTATATGTGTACCTGTCTTTCCACAGTATTTCCAAGATGGGCCATTTCTATATCTTTGTCATTTGGGCCATTTCATTGAATGAAATGAAATAAAAACATCAGGGATATTTTGATTTATACTTCTCTTATTATTAATGATTCAGTATATGTAAAATGATAGTTAATAGTTTGCAATTCTTCTTTTGAACACTGATGATATTTTTTTACCATATTTCCTCTGAACAATGATTCTTAGCCTTATATTTTCATTTTTCTTCTACATCTGTGTTGTATACCAATCCCTCTCAGAGTTATTGGATACAATAACTTTCACAATTTCCCCTAAATTTGTGCTATTTTGATACTGTTAATGTAAAAAGTTTTAAAATTCTTTGTAACTGAAATTATCTCTGAGCTCCAATGCTAATGTAGAATTATAAAATACAGAACTGGAAAGCAACTTCAGGATTATATTGACTAAACCCCCATTTCACAGATGAGTAAACTGATGTCCAGAGAGAGTAAGGGATCTTCTCAAGGTGATTTATACTGTGATTTGAAGTTAGACCCTCTGAAAACAAATCAATAACATTATTCTGAAAAAGACATGATACAAATGTAGGAAGAAGTAAGAAGGGGCAGCTTGGTGATGCAGGGGATAGAGCAACAGCCTTGGAGTCAGGAGGATCTGAGTTGAAATTTGATCTCAGACTTACTTCATACTTACATAACTGTGCAAGTCACTTAATCCTTTTCCCTTACCAAAAAAAGATAAGGAAAGAAAGGGGAATTGAATAGTTAGGTATAGTGGTGGGATTTGGAATCAGGAAAATGATTTAAATTTTGACTCAAACACCTTTTAGGTGAATGACCCTTGCAGAGCCAATTTGTGTCTGCATGCCGTATTCTTCCTCTGTAAATAAGAGGTCTGGGTTCAATGGCCTTCAAGTTTCCTTCCAGCTTTAATTCATGATTCTAATATCTTATAACCAGGGATACTTTGAGTAATATAATGTGTCTTCTCAAAGGTACTTCTCAAAGGTGTGTGTGTGTGTGTGTGTGTGTGTGTGTGTGTGTGTGTGTGTGTGTGTGTGTTTCAGTCTGTGTTCTGATACCAGCAGCTCTGTCTCAGGTGGATCACATTCTTTATCATAAATCCATCACAGACGTTATTTCCGCATTTTTCCACAGTTGTTGCTGCTGATTATAATTCCCTCTACCCATTCCTCCCCACTACCACATATTATATATTATCTCTCCTTTCACTCTGTCCCTCTTGTAAAATGTGCTGTAGGGTAGCTGAGTGGCACAGCAGACAGTACCAGCCCTGAGGCCAAGAGGCCCCCAAGTCCATATACCACCCCAGAGACCCAGCAAGCACCCGGCCCTGTGGTCCCAGATAGGCTACCCAATCCCAGCACCTTGCAAAAAGTAAAGAAGATAATGTGTTATATCTGGCTATTCTCTCTTATGATCTGCCCTCTCCTCTATCATCCACATCCCCCTGTCCACCTTTTCTCCTTTTGACTCCAGATGTCTATACCCTATTGAGAGTGTATGCTGTTTCCTCTCTGAGCCATTTCTGATGATAGTGAAGTTTCCTTCATTCGTCCACACCTTCCCCCTTTCATAACATTGTGAAAGTTCATTGTAATATATATATATATATATAATATATATTTATACAAAATATCTTAGCCTATTCCACCTCTCTTTTCTCTTACTCCCAGTGCATTCCCCTTTTAATAATTGACTCCATTTTTACAATAGATCTTCAAATTCAGCTCTTTCTTGTGCTTCATCTATAAAAGCTCCTTCTACCTGCTTTATTAAATGAGAAATTTCAAATGAGTGTTATCAGTATCATTTTTTTGTGCAGGAATACATGCAGTTCATCATCATTAAGTTCTTCATAATTTACCCTTCTCCTCCACTCTCTATGCTTCACCTAAGTCCTGTATTTGAAAGTCAAACTTTCTGTTCAGCTCTGGTCATTTCAACAGGAACATTTGAAATTCCCCTGGTTCATTGAAAGTTCATCTTTTCCCCTGGAAGAGGATGTTCAGTTTTGCTGGGTAGTTGATTCTCAGTTGCATTCCAAGTTCTTTTGTCTTCTGGAATATTATATTCTGAGCCCTATGAGTCCTTAAATGTAGTTGCTGCTAAGTCTTATGTGATCCTGACTGCAGCAACACGATATTTGAATTGTGTTCTTTTGGCTGCTTGTAATATTTTCTCTTTGACTTGGGAGTCCTGGAACTTGGCTATAATATTCCTGGGGGTTATTTTTGGGATCTCTTTCTGGGGGCAATTAGTGGATTCTCTCAATTTCTATTTTGCCCTCTGCTTCTAGGATATCAGGGCAATTTTCCTGTAGGAATTCTTTAAAAATGATGTCAATACTCTTTTCCTGATCATGACTTTCAGTTATCCCAATAATTTTTAAATTATCTTTCCTGAATCTATTTTCCAGAACAGTTACATTTTCAATGAGATGTTTCACATTTTCTTCTAATTTTTCCCGCTCTTTTGGTGTTGGAGTATTGTGTCTTAATTTCTCATAAAGTCAGCTGGTTCCTCCAGCTCCATTCTTTGTCTGAAGGATTTGCTTTCTTCAGAGAGCTTTCTTATCTCCTTTTCCATCTGGCCAACTCTGCTTTGTAAAGCATTCTTCTCCTCAATAACTTTTTGAACTATTTTATCCATTTGCCCTAAGCTTGTTTTTAACATGTTATTTTCTTCAGCATTTTTTGGATCTCCTTGACTAAGCTGCTGACTTCATTTTCTTGTTTTTCCTGCATCTCTCTCATTTCTTTTCCCAATTTTTCTTCTATCACCCTTATTTGATTTTCAAAATCTTTTTTGAGCTCTGTCATGGCCCCAGTCCAACTTCCTTTTTCTTGGAGTCTTTAGATGCAGAAACGTGTACTTCCTCATCTTCAGATTGAGTATTTTGATCCTCTTTGGGATCATAGACAAAGTATTTGTCAGTCTTATGGTTCCTCTTTTTTTCTCTGTTTACTCATTTCCCCAGGCTGTGCCTTGTTTTGGGGTGCTTACTGAGTTTTTGAATATTATTGGGACACCTCCCCCAAGGACATGAGGCTCTGACTGCTTTCCTGGTCTGTGAATGACCACAAGCTCACTGCTCTGCCATGGGGCTGGGGAGGAAGGTCCCTGTTCTATAGGGGGACTGGACTGTAATTAGGATCTGAATGTGGTCAGAGTCCCAGAGTCCTGTTCCAGGGACAGAGGACAGACCTCAGAAGTCTCCCTCCACTCCCCTACCTTCGGTGGGCTGAGCACTCAGAGAGTAGCTGCTGGAGGCTCCTGCTTGCCGGCTCCTGCTTCTGTTTTCTGGATCTGGGCTGCCATGGCTGCGAGCTAAGTACACTGATGCCACAACCACCCCGGGGGTCTGGGCTTAGAGCTAGCTCTGGCAGAGGTCTCCCCGCTGATCCTTCAAGTTGTGCCCAGTGCTTCCCGGGGTTCAGTCAGGAAACTGCTTCTGCTGCCGGGAGCCCAGGCTCCCAGGTGCCCTGGGGCTGTTCCTGGGAGGCTGAAGTTTCTTCACTCTGGCAGGGCTGCCCCTCTAACCCCATGGAACAGTTTTTCCACTATTTTCCAGGTTAACTTGGGCAGGAAAATTGCCTCATTGGATCTTTCTGTGGGTTCTGTCTCTTAAAACTTTAGTTAGAATCATAATTTTAAGATTTTTGAAATATTTTGGAGAGAGTGCCTAGGAGAGGCTCTTCTCCTGATGCCATCTTGGTTCTGCCCCCTTGATGGGGCAAATCTGATCTCTATTTATTGTCAGTTCTTTTTTTTTTAGGTTTTTGCAAGGAAATGGGGCTAAGTGGCTTGCCCAAAGGCCACACAGCTAGGTAATTATTAAGTGTCTGAGATCAAATTTGAACTCAGGTCCTCCTGACTCCAGGGCCAGTGCTCTATCTACTGCACCACCTAGCCACCCCATTTATTGTCATTTCAATCACTCCATTTCAATCTTGTCCAACTCTTTGAGACCCCATTTAGAATTTTCATGTTTTTCAAGGCAATGGGGTCAAGTGACTTAACCAAAATCACACAGCTAAGTAAGTATTAAGTACCTGAGGCAAGATTTGAACTCAGGTCCTTCTGACTCTAGGACTGGTGCTCTATCTGCTGTGCCACCTAGCTCCCCCAATGTGGAGTTTTGTTGACAAAGACACTAATGTGGTTTGTCATGTCCTTCTCCAGTTCATTTTATAGATGAAGAAACTGATAGAAACAATGCATCAAATCATCAAATCAATTTTGTGATTTGCCTAGGGTCACACAGTAAACTAGGAGATGAGTCTCCTTGATTCTAGGCTGAGCATTCTAACAGTACATCATCTAACGGCCCCCAAGTACTTTATATTTCTCTATTTGTTCATAAGCTCCTGAAAGCCTTTTGCATCTTAAAAGATGTTTTGCCCCATGCCACTCCATATGCTATACTATCTTCCAATTTAGAAGTTGGAGACCCTGTTATCTATATTTGGAAAAATGTAGATAGGGGCTACACCTAAGATTTACTTTGGAGATTTCTGTAAAGAAACTTAGATAGAAACAATAAGCCAAAGAAAGCAAATAAGCTTTGAAAATCAGACCCCTAGGAGAAGCCTCTCTCAAGAATGATCACATAGTCTTATGAGGCTAGGGCTTATTAGAGACATCAACGTTCAGAATAAATAGCAGAATAACAGAGCCACACATGAACTGAAAATCTGTAAAAGTGTTCAGCCTTCAAACTTAGGACCATACATTTATATGTAAACAGACATTGACCTATTTTGAAGCAAAAACATAGCTTCCAGGCAATTTCAATGTTTGTTTTCCCATCTAGCGCCTTTCCTCACAAAAGCAAAAATGTCGATTCCCTCTGGCTTTGTAAAGCACAGAATATAAGATCCTGCTGTGTGGACTACTTGTTAACTTCAAAAAGCCAGGAGATTGGGTAGGGTCAAAGGCTACCTTAAAGGTTCTCTTCCAACAAGGCATCCCCCATGCTTAGGGGAAAATCATACAAGATTCTTTGAAACATTCAAAGATACCTTTTTTTTTATGATGTTCTGATGATTGGGAATCATCAAGACAAGGAAATGCATGTTTGCCAAAAGTGTGTGTTACCATCATGCTAGAGAGGTTCCCCATGGATGATAATGTCCCTGTTCATGGATAACTTTGAACAGATTTTCCTAAGACCTGGAATACTGCAGAGGCTCCAGATACACTCCCAAGCAGACAAGTTCACTCTAACTATCCATACAGGCAAAGTAAAACAATTAAAGAATGATTTTGGACATATTAATATATTTTTTATTTTTTTTAGGTTTTTGCAAGGCAGTGAGGTTAAGTGGCTTGCCCAAGGCCACACAGCTACATAATTATTAAGTGTCTGAGACCAAATTTGAACTCAGGTCCTCCTGACTCCAGGGCTGGTGCTCTATCCACTGCACCACCTAGCCACCCCTGGAAAAATTAATATACAATTTAATACAGAAATCTATAAGATTGTTATTTTGGTGTATATATAATATTATATATTATTTATATTATTATATTATACCATATCATATCATATTATATTATTATATATGTTATATATATTATATATATTTGGTATATATATATATATATATATATATATATATATATATATTAAACAGGCATGCATATAGACAATGGGATATGACCACCTTGAAGATGGAGAGCAGCCTGGATTGTTTTTGGAAAATCATACAGTACTTTTAATGACCCCCAAATTTCTCTATGAATAATTTATGAGAAGGGAGAGCACAAAGGGACTAGAAGACCACTTATTTAGTATGTTGTTCAGTGGATTTATTCTAGATCCGGATGGGACTCAGTGGTTGCTCCAGTCCTTTTTAACTTAAAATTTTGTGATTCTTTAATAACTGAGGGGAATCAGGAAAGGTTTCCTGTCGGGGTTAGCACCCTTCATGTGAGCTACAGTTCCAAGAAACAGGAGTGAGATGAGAAGGAGAAGCAGTCTAAGAGTGGGTCTAGGTCAGATAAAAGCCAAGAAGATTATAAATAGAATGTCAAGTTTAACGAAGAAAAACTAATCCACTGAGATTTGAATCTGGACCATCTGAAGAGGAAGGGACATCATCAGTAGAAAGATGGAATGGAGCTATATGGGAAAGGGTTTTGTACAGACATAATAATTTGGATTTTGTCCCAGATAGAGTAGGGGGCCACTGAAGCCGGACAGTCAGATGTATGATTTGGAAATGTCTATTTGGCAATCATGTAGGACAGGCATTAGAGATGGAAGGGGTTGGATACATGAAGGTCAATAAGGGACTACATCAATAATTCAGGAAAGAGGTGATGAGGGTCTGGATTAGGGCTGTTATTTGAATGGAAGGAAGGTGTTAAATGAGCCAGTTGGTGTAAAGGTAGAGTTGAAATTCAATGGCATCTTCTTTTCCTCTTTCAGTAATCCTGTAAAGAAATATTCTATGGTAGAGCCTGACTATTTTTTGTCATGAAACAGATTCACACTTACAAGAAAATAGCATCAAAAATATTTTAAATGCATGGAAGATAGCCAAAAAAGTGAAGAAAAGGATAGCAATAGAATAGATTTTCTACCAACCAGTAAAATGTTTAACTAGATAGAGCTATATAGTTATATAGGCATATACATTTTTAATTCTATACAAAAGGGGAGCCCATTGTTTCTTGCACAAATCTTTTTTCTGAGGGACCAACTTGTTAGCATTCATATACCAAATTAAGGTTTATAAAACATTTTAAATATGCTGTCTCATTTAAGCCTCATTTAATTGTACTATACTGATAATAATAGCTAGGTATCACAGAAGTTAAAGCACTTGGCCTGGAATCAGAAAGATTCATCTTTCTGAATTTAAATCTGATCTCACACATTTACTAACTGGGTGACTCTGGACAAGTCACTTACTTCAGTTTGACTCAGTTTCCTCATCTGTAAAATGAGCTGGAAAAGGAAATGACAGACCAATTCAGTATCTTTGACAAGAAAACCACAAAAGGATCATGAAGAGTCAGACAGAACTGAACATTAAGAACTACAATAGTAATAAATATAAACAAAAATATAATATATAATGAATAAATATAATAAATTAAATAAAATAAAATAATTCAAAGTAGAAAGCATAGTAACCATAGCACCTTAGTAGAAGAAGCTATTTTTTATTCTCATTTTACAGATGGGGAAACTAAAACTTAGAGATATTCATTTCCTTGTATTGACCAGATTCACAAGAAAGTCATTGTCTGAGGCAGGATTTGGATTCAGTTCTTCCTGCCCCCTAGCTGACTTCTCTCAGAAAGACTTCATAGAAATACGAAATTATCAACACACACATATCCAATAGTTATTAATGTCTTCTCTGTTGCCTTTTTGATCAAAAAGCATTGGCTATGACCCCTTCCATTATTTTAAAAATTATTTTCCACCTCTTTGAGCTAGCTTGAAATGTTATTTCTGTGCACCTTTAAAATTGTGTGATCTCCAGCATGGATTTCTTTGGGATGTGTTTGTTCAGAGGTGTGCCATGGCTTGCCATGTCCAGATAATTCATTGCCTGGTATCCAGCCTATTGCTAATGAGCCTCTAGGCTCTTTGCAGACACAGGTGACTGCTGGGCTAAGATCAACCTCTCTCTTCATGTTCCATCATCAGAAATGTACTTATCACGTCCCCAAAGAGTACAGAGAGTGCTGGCAAAGTCCAAATGGTTTATTCTCTTCATTTGTGAAAAATAGATCAGGTCCAGGTTCAGTTTGTCTCTGTTTACTATGTTCTTTATTTCGTTTATAAATTATCTCATGAAAATGATCTATGGATGGTACCAATAGCAACTAATGTTTATAAAGAGATTATAATTGCCATATTCTGGGCTAAACACTACAATTATTATCTCATTTGATCCTCACAACCCTAGGAATGCCCATTTTACAAACAGGTTCAATGACTTGCCCAAGATCACTGGCTGAAGCAGGATTTGAATTTAACTCTCTCTGATTCAGGTCAAGAGATCATACAGAATATATCACATGGCTATGATGACAAAGGAGAGGGAAGTTGGGAAAGGGTTTACTGAAAACTGACACATATAGATCTAAAATTATATTATAAGGCATCAGTCATCAAATTGGTACTGGCTAAGAAAGGGATTGGCAGATCAGATCAGTGGAATAGTTTATTGAGAAAAGAAACAGAAGTAAATGAATGCAATAATCTCCCCTGTTTGATAAACCCAATGTCTCTATCTTCTAGAATAAAACTCACTATTTGACAGAAACTGCTGGGAAACCTGGAAGATAGTATGCCAGAAATTAGGCATAGACTAACATACCAAGATAAGATCAAAATGGGTACAGAATTTAGAGATAAAAGGTGATATCATAAGCCAATTAGGAGAAAAAGGAACGATTTATCAGTTACAAGAATTTCTCAATTGATAAATTATCAAAGAATATGAATAGGCAATTCTCAGATAAAGAAATTAAAACTTTCTAATAGTCATATGAAAAAACACTCTAAATCATAATTGATTAAAGAAATGCAAATTAAACCAATTCTGAGGTACTATCTCACAACTATCAGATTGGCCAATATGACAAAAAAGTGATTACTAATGCAGAGGATGTAGAAAATTAGGAAAATAATTCATTGTTGGTGGAGTTGTGAACTGATCAGGGCAGGAAAAATGTGCATACCCTTTTATCCAGCAATACCATTATATTCCAAAGAATTATGCATCCCTAAGAGATCACAAAAAAGGCTCACATTTACAAAAATATTTATAACAGCTCTTTTTTTGTAGTGACAATGAATTGGAAATGGAGAGGATGTTCATCAATTGGGGAATGACTGAGAAAATTTTGGTATATAAGTGTGAAGGAGTACTGTTGTTCTATAAGAAATCATGAGGGATGGAACCTTAGAAAAGCTTGGAATTTTGCTTAAATTAAAAAAAAATTCAGAAAAGAAAACCATTAACTGATGCTGAGTGAAGTAAACAGAACAAGACCATTGTGATGATCAACTATGATGGACTTAATCATCCCAGCAACGCAATAATCAAAGACAATTCTAAAGGACTTGAGATGGAAAAAAAAATTTGCATCTATAGAAGGGACAATGGGGTCTGAATGCAGACTAAAACTTATCATTTTCAATTTTTAAATTTGTTTTATGTATTATAGTTTCCCACTCATAGCATTTCCCCTTTCTGATTTGATTCTTCTTTCACAACATGATTAATATGGATATATGTTTAACATACTTATACATGTATAATCTATGTTAGATTGTTTTTCTGTCAGGGGAAGGGAAAGCGAGAGGACAGGAGAAATGTAAAAGTCAAATCCTTCAAAAAATGACTGTTGAAAACTATCTTCACATGTAGCTAGAAAAATAAATGAATAAAATTTAAATTAAAAAAGAAAACTGACACCTAAGTAAAGCAAAAGTTAAAAGCCACGTGGACTCTATAAACATTGGGAAAGACATAGTCTTACATGCTTCCTATCTTAAGAGACATCTGATTTAAAAGGGATGAGATCAAAGATGGGAAGGTTAGGATGAAAAGTGACTGGACCTTCTTTGGTCTAGGACCTAATGGTTGTTGAGTTGAATTGAATTGAGCTTTCCTCCAGATCAGTGTCTCCCTTGGCTACCTTCTCCTTCTACTTAACAAATGTCTTCTTGCTAAGGGGCCTATTTTGACCTATATATGGTAACTGTGTTATAGTCATTGAGCTCTTCTAATTAATAGTGAAGAGGAAGGCAGTCTAGCACACGGGAAAAGTCAAACATAATAATAGATAACATGTATCTAGTGCTCTGGTTTGGCAAGCACTTTACATGGGTTATTTGGTCCTCAGAAAAACTCAATGAGTTAGGTATTGTCATTAGCCTCCTTTTCTAGAAAATAAAATGAAGGCTGAGAGTAAGGGTCCTGAGCAGCATTTTCACTTAAATTCAAGTAGAGATGTATAGGAATAGAGAACATAAACCAAGGTATTAGGAGTTCCATTTCTCTTTCCATAATGGAAAAGGTACTCCTGATGATGAGGATGAGGATGAGGATGAGGATGAGGATGAGGATGATGATGATGATGATGATGATGATGATGATGATGATGATGACAGTGGTGGTGGTGATGATAATATTAATGGATGACCTCATGTTCAGGGAAGCCCTAAATTGAAGGTCATCTTCTGACACATATGAGTGTGATCTTGGGTGAATTATTCAAGCTCTCATTGCTCTAGGTATGTTTCTAAGACTGAGTTTCAGAGAGAGTGCTGACTTGCATTGGTAAAGAAAATTTTCTCACCTAGAAATTCCCTTTGCCAAGGAAATTACATATCCAATGAAACTTTTCATTTTAAACATGTTTAAGAAAGAAATAACAGAATTGGAACAATCCAGAATTTCTTATCTTTATCCTTCTTTCAATTTTACCGTTAATTTTGTCCTTTGCTTTAATGGTCAGGTATCAGCAGATAGCTGATTCTGAAATGTCTACTACATTGGTAATGACCTTCAGTTTCATTTACTGTGATATCATTAGGTCCTCCACTATGTCCCCTCTGATATGGATACAGATGATCCTGAGTTCTCAGATTTTGTCTGCAACAAAAGGAGCACCCAAACTGAAAAAATTTCAAGTCAACCCCAGCATGGACTGCAAGTCTATTATTCAAGGACCAGTCTAGCCAATATTGGAGACACTCCTCAGCAGAAGAACAACAAAGGGATAGAATTCTTGACTAATGGAACTCTTAAAGATCATCTCCAAAATTACAAGGAGATCACAATTCACATCAATGAAGGGAAAAACCACCAGGATGAAATCATTGATCCATTAAATGCTTTGTTGATCATCATGGAGGAGATTGCAGGGAGTTGAATGGTAGAGTAGATATTTCCTGCTAGATATTGAAAATAGCTTACTCTGACTAGCAAGGACTAAGTTGAGTCAGTTTGGTAAATTTATCCATTTCCCCCCACAGAATGTGCCAGTATCTAATGTTGCAATATACATTGGAACATAGGGTAGAATTTCTTTATGGTCCTCTTTATCACTTAGATTTATTTGATTCAACCAAACTTAACAGATAATTATTAAAAATTGAAGCATCTGCAAGAAACTTAATAACCTTGTCTGTTCTTCTATCTGAGAAGGAGCTGCCCTTCTACTTGGCTGCTCTGGGCACTGAACTTTGAAAACTCAGTTGATCTAATCTTCTGTTTTCTCATTTTTATCACAAGGGAATTGGCCTAAATGGTACTGAAGGTGCCTTTCATCGCCAAAATTAAACGTTTCTCATCCTCCAGGCTCAGTCATAACTGTTGCTCATAATTGAAGGTGACTGGGGAGAAGTCATCACTAGACATAAAATCATTCAAAATTAGCTAGGGATTTTCTGATAAGTCAAAATTCAAATCTAGTTCATGGGACTTAGCTGTCTAAGTTTTACTCCAAAAGGCCAAAGGATGAGTTATTTTTTTAATTGTGACACTATCATACATCTTAAATTTTAAAAGTTTAAAAAAAAATCTTGCCACAATTGGAACCCTACTGGGGGAGTACCAACAACCACAGCCAAATTTAAGGAGGTATGAAACCAGAGACAAACTATATTGTACTCCAAACCTCTCCTTCCTACAAAATATACATGTTTAAATATAGGCAAAATATGGTGAAAATGAATGGAAAGAACAAACTTTTAAGAGATTTGCTGCTGGCACTTCTTGGACCTTGAACACTAGTTCTGATGACTGATATATGGGTTTCTTCCTGGTGATCAGGATCTCTTGGGTTTTGGAATGAAAGGACCTGGACTTGAATTCTGACTCTGAAATTGACTAAGCTGTGTGATCATAGGCAAATAACTTCTTTATTTTTGTCCTCATTTCCCTCATCTGTAAAATGAAAGGGTTGGATTAAAATGACCCCTGGAGTCTCTAAATAGTGTAATTTTTTGTCATACTTAGAAGTCTGATGTCATTATAATACCATCCAGATTGATCTCTCCCTTATTTTCATTATATCTCAAAGAAGTGACAAGAATGGGAAAGATCAAAGAAGATATTTTTAAGGGGTCAAGGAATAACTAAGGAGACAACAGCAACTGCAAATTCATAAACCTGTCTTCTTGGAAAGACTTTACACAGAATCTTCCTGAGATTAATCAGTTTACTGAAATAACAAAATGAGATCATCAGGAGTTATAGAAACACCATTTACTATCAATGACTCCCAGTCTGTGATAGCAAAGAAACTTGGCAAGTGAGTACATTAGTTTGGTAGGGGAAAGAAAAGTGCATTGTTTTTATTTAGTCATTCTTATCTGTAATTTAAAGTTGAGGAAACCGAGGCAGATTTTATTTAAGTGTCTTGTCCGGGTCACACAATAGCTGTCTGGGGACAGAGTTGAATGTTGATTTTGTGATTTCAGACTGAGCACTTTAACAACTTTATCACCTAAAAACCTCAGGAATGTAATGGAAGACCCAGAGAATGAAGTCATCAGCAGACTGGAGTCCTAGTGTCTCAAGGCTAATAATAGTAAAAGGATGCTGCTGCCGTTGTTGATGATGATGATGATAAACCTTGATCTGAGGAGAAAAGGGAGCTCTTAGTGAATGGCCTCTTTTCTTGGGTAAAGTATGAAGTGAGGCCTTCATTTGACCTGAATTTCAAGACATATATTTTCCCTCTTTTTGATGGCAAGCTTCTTGGAGGACTGGAATCTCTTAGTAATCTTTTTTCCCCACTTCAATGACTCACAAAGGAACATTTATTAAATACTTATATTATTTTTGAATGATTTTTTTCCCTTGGAGTTAGTTGCTCTTCCAAGATAAAGATTTTCCACTCTTACTTTTTTTAGGTTTTTGCAAGGCAAATGGGGTTAAGTGGTTTGCCCAAGGCCACACAACTAGGTCATTATTAAATGTCTGAGGCCAGATTTGAACTCAGGTACTCCAGGACCAGTGCTCTATCCACTACTCCACCTAGCTGCCCCCTCACTCTTACTTTTTAGAGATACTTGTTACTATATATAAATTTGGCTATGATTAACATTCCTCAGTTTTGCTATAATGATGAAACTTTTCTTAATTTCTTACTCCATAATTAAAAAACTTTAATAAACTCCAAAAATTTAACAAAATTAATTACATTCTTAAAATACTTATGCATAACTATTAGAACAAAGCAGTGATGGGTGCATAATGAATAAAAAAGCATAATTAAGAAATTAATTTCAATTTCTAGTTTTTAAGGAGTTATAATGACTAGTCAATATTAAAAATGACTCTTTTAAAAATAAAGTTATTATTTTAAATACAGAAACAAAACTAAAAGAGCTAAAATAGACAAATGCAATATAACTAACTATATATACATATATGTATCTGTATATATATATATATATATATATATATATATATATACACGCATATATATGTACATATGAGAATGGAACCCTAGACCTCAGGTTAAGGAGCCCTTCTGTATGAACTCAAGCTGGACATCTTGCCTCTTTTGCTAGGTTCAGTGTAGCTGTTTTGAATGATCAATTATACCAATCACAACCTGAGCCCCCATTGAATATGACACTATAACCACCAGGTTAGGCAAGGATCACAAACCCAAAAGAAATAAAACATTTAATTAAGATATAAAACTAGATAAATATACCAAGGAAGAAATCAAATAGTTTGACATCCTCTGCCCTATAATGATGATCTTTTGTCCTTCATTTTCAAAGAAGTCTATGATATCAGGGAAGTGATGCCATGACAAGCACATGAATTGGATTTGAGAGAGAGGGGTTGAGTTATGTCACCAGTCTCATTTTCTCCTCCAGAATCATCTGGGTCCAGTGGTCAGATGAATTAGGAAATACACACACACACACACACACACACACACACACACACACACACACACACACACACACACACACACACATATGGATTAAAGAAGAATTGTCCTGGAGAAAACAACTTAATAAGAAATCAGTTATTTGCCTCTCTCCCCTTAGCATGTACTCAGCTGCTAAGATAGAAATGGGTGAACTTCTTAGAGAAGATTAGAACTTTCCATCGCCTCTTCCAACAGACCTCCTGAGTTCAAGAACAAGATGATAAGAAGGCTCCATCTCATCCCACGCTCTCTACTTTAACTCCCTCCTGCAGCTCATCCATTTTATAGAAGCTCAACAGTTCTCCAGGCATCTCTGAACACTGAACATTTCTCTTTGTTTACCCATTTCATACTGTCTTTCTATCTTTTGAAACAGGACTCCTCTTCTCTTTTCTTCTCTTGGGTAGAAAACCCAACTTTGTCCATTCTAAAACAGATCAAACTGAAGCTTGGCTGTTATTGTCATTTGATTGTTTTGGATAAGTTTTAGTAATGCCCTGTTTACATCTTTCTCATTTTCAGGTGCTACCTCCCTCCTCTTCCTGCTTCACAAATACGTCAAATTCTCCCTTGACACAGTTAAAAATCAATGAACACAATGACGAAATCTGCCAGTGAATTCAACCCTTTGAACCTATACTATCCCACTGTGTTTACAAGACTATAGGAGGGGGAGGAGAATGTCATCATTTGTTCTCTGAAGTGTTGTTGCTGGAAAAAATAACATTAGACAAAAAAATATCAAGGTTGTCTATTCTGACTTCTTATTTTTCCCATATGTAGAATCAGACAAGATTGTAGCTATGTTGCTGGCTGCTGGGAGTCGTCCAAGATTGTGATCATTCATAACAATTGAGGGCTCTTTGGATGGAATTAAGTAAGCCTCTAATAAGCACCTACTGTGAGCTAGGCAGGGTAAATAAACTTAAGGGATATAAAGATTAATGATGAAATTTTAAAAAGTTAATATTGTACTGGAAAGGACTGTGTGTATATGAACATATACAGAATAAGTAGGAAAAATACAAACTAATTAAATGTAAGTTAGTTGTAAGTTAGTTGTGGGAAGAGGGTATTTGTGGTTCAGGAGATTTGTATTAGTTAAGTGTCTACACCAGCTTGGTACTGGGGAGACAAAGCAAAATCAAAAACAGACTTGGAACTCATAATACTCCAAGGGGAGAGCACACAAAAATAACTAGATATATCAAAGATGTTGATGGTGTAAGTATAGAGTAATCCCAAAGGAAAGATGGTACTCTAGCTGCATTCTAAAAGAGGAGAGATCTTATAGAGAAAAGGAGAAGAGAATGTGTATTCCTGACTCCTCAGGGTTTGGCCAGTTCAAAGGCCATCTTGGATCTGAATATGTGGGATAAGGGCAAGTGAGGAATCAAGGTTAATATTAAAGCATCAAACTGGAAGACTGGAAGGATTATGGTGCCCTCAACCAAAATAAGCAAGTTGAGGGGAAAGGAAGGGTTGTGTTGGCAATAAGAGGTTCTGTTTTGAACATGTTAAGTCTCTTGTTGGAGGGAGGTCCAGGATGCCTGTAATTATGGGGAGTTTATGGAGAATGAGCTTTCAAAGTAGACCTTGAAGGAGAAGTTAGATAATTCAGAGAAGAGTTAAGAGAGTGTATAAAAATCTATTGATGCAATCATACAACTCAGTGACCAAGAGGCAAAATTGAGATACACGATCAAGAATTCCAGAGGAGGAAATGATCAACACTGTCAAATGCTTAAGTGAGTTTAATGGGTTGAAGATGGCTGAAAGAGTTCCAAATCTGGTGATTAAGAGACTATTGATAATTTGGAGAGAGTAATTTCCATTTGAATGATAAAAATAGGAAACTAGATTACAAATAGTTGGGCAAAGAGTGAGAAGAACAAAAGGGAAGTCAAAGAGTTTAAATGGGGTTTTGGGGGATTTTTTTGTCTAGGCTTTTAACTGAGAAATGCAGGGAACCCGTAGGATAATGATTGGAAATGATGATATAATCTAGAGAATACTTTTAATAATGTAAAAGATTTGAGTATATTTGAAGGCAGCATGGAAAGAACAATGAATAGGGAAAGATAAAATATTTGATGGGTATTTGAGGAGGTAATCTGCTAAAGAAGAAGAAAGGGGATAGAATTAAGAGCACATTAGAGAAGCTGGCCTGGATGTAGAGCAGGCGACTTCTTTGTCAAGGGGTTTTGAAATTATAAGAATTTATGAGAGTTATAAGAAGATGAAAGGGATCACAGAGAATTGCCTCAATTTTCTTAGGAGTTTTTAAAATAAATGCTATATTATTATTTAAAGACTTTTTTTTTACCCCTTGAATCCAGTGAATCAAAAGATTTAGAGTTTGAAGTGACCTTAAGAATCTAACCCTTTAAAAACCAAGCCATTCCCCAATTGGCAAATAGTCAAAGGATATTCAAAGGCAATTTACAGATGAGGAAATCAAAGCAATCCATAGTCACATGAAAAACTGCTCTAAATCACTACTTATTAGAGAAAAGCAAATTAAAGCATCTCTGAGGAACCACCTCATACCTCTCAGACTGGCCAATATGACCAGAAAGGATAATGATCAATGTTGGAAGGGATGTGGGAAATCTGGAACACTAATGCATTGTTGGTGGAGCTGTGAACTCATCCAACCTTTCTGGAGAGCAATTTGTCATTATGTCTAAACAGCAATAAAAATGTGTATATACTTTGATCCATCAATATCACTACTGGGTTTGTATCCTGAAGAGATGATGAAAAGGGGTAAAAACATCACTTGTACACAAATATTCATAGCAACTCTATTTGTGGTGGCAAAGAATTGGAAATCGAGGAGATGGAGGCATGAAGGCAACATTTCCTGGGTACTCCTCCCCAAAACTCCAAAAGCCATCAAATTATGACTCTAGCCAAAATTTAGAGGGGTAGAAGCCACAGAAAGACTGAGTAATACATTTTCCTAGTCCAAGATAACTTAGAAATTCTGTGGGAAATGTGTGTTTCACACGGACTGGGAGATGGAAAAAAGCCCTAGTTGCAGTGCAGCCTAGCCCAGCCCAGCCCAGAGATTGGGGGAACAGCCTGAAGGGGTGGTAAGAGAACTCTGCTACACCAGAATGAGTGTGTTGGGAGGAGCACTGGCCACAGAACCTGAAATAAGAGTCAGGAGAAACCAGCCAGCACCTCCAGAGCACAGATAGATGGTAAGGGGGTCAGGGGAGACTGCAGGAATCTCTCTGCTTTCCCTGGAGCAAGACTCTGCTGTTTACCCACACTCAGATCCGGGTTGCAGTTTGGCCTGCCATACTAAGATAGCAGGGATCCTCCTCACAGCTCCAGGGCAGAGGGGAGTGCTGTGGTCATCTACATATGAAAACATAGGCAAGAGAGCATAAGACCTTGGAGAAATAAAGGTCCCAGTGGGATGTCCCCCCCCCCCAAAAAAAAACAAAGTCTTGGAAGTGCTGTAAATTAGTCTTGGACTGAGGAAATGAATAAGCAACAGAAAAAGAAGAATCTGACCATAGAAAATTACTTTAGTCCCATGAACCATCAAAACATACTCAGATGGTGACAAAATTGAAGCTTCCATACCAAAACTTCCAAGAGAAATAGAAAATGGGCTCAGACTGTGGATGAGCTCAAAAAAAGCCTTTGAAATGAAATTAAGGGAAGTGGAGGAAAAATTGGGAGGAGAAATGAGAGCCATGTAGAAAAATCATTAAAACCAAATCAGCAGCTTGGTGAAAGAAATACAGAAAAAAACTGAAGAAAATAATTGTTAAAAACCAGTTTATGCTAAATGGAAAAAGCAAGACAAAAGACAAATGAGGAGACAAATGCTTTAAAAAGCAGAACTGGTCAGCTGGAAAAGGAGATAAAAAAGCTCTCTGAAGAAAATAACTCCTTCAATTGCAGAACAGAACTAAAGGAAGCTGATGACTTTGCAAGAAATCAGGAAGAAATAAAACTCTTCCAAAAATGCCAGAAATTAGAAGAAAACATGAAATATCTTATTGGAAAAACAACCAACCACAAAAACAGATCCAGAAAAAAATAATTTTAAAATTATTGGGTTACCTGAAAGTCATGACCAGGAAAAGAGCCTAGACTTCATTTTTCAAGAAATAATTCAGCAAAATTGCCCTGAGATCCTAGGAGCAGAGGGCAAAATAGAAATTGTGGGAATTCACTGGTCACCTCCTGAAAGAGATCCCAAAAGAAAAGGTTCCAGGAATATTATAGCCAAATTTCAAAACTCCCAATCAAAGAGAAAATTCTAAAAGCTGCCAAAAACAAACAATTCAACTACCAAGGCTCCATAGTCAGGATTACACAGGATCTGGCAGCATCTGCATTAAGGGCTCATAGGGTTTGGAATATGATATTCTAGAAGGCAAAAGGTCTTGGTTTACAACTGAGAATCAAGTACCCAGCAAAATTGAACATCCTCTTTCAGGGGAAAAGATGGACTTTCAATGAAACAAGGAAGTTTCAAACTTTCCTATTGAAACACCAAGAGCTGAACAGAAATTCTGATTTCCAAGTACAGGACTCTGGTGAATCATAGAAGGGGTGGATGAGAAGGACTAACTATGAGAAAATTAATGATATTGAACTGTTTGTATTCCTGCATGGGAAGAAGATATTGATAACTTATATTAACTTCCTCATTTATAAGAGCTGTGAGAAGGAGCATATATAGACAGGGCACAGGAAGGAGTGGAATATAATGGTAAATATAGTAAAAAGATGGAGTCAACGTGTGATAAAGGAAATACTGGAGGAAGGGAAAGGAGAGGAAGAAGGAGCTAAGATATTTCATGTAAGAGTGAAGAAAAAACTTTTTCAATGGGGTGGGATGGGGAAAGGCAAGGGGGAATAAGAGAGCCTTCATTCACATCAGAAATGGCTCAGAGAGGAAATATCATATACATTTAATAGGGTGAGGAAATCTATCTTACCCTAGAGAAAAATGAGAAGAAAGGAATGGGATAAGGGGAAAGGGGGGGGGGAGGGAAGGGGGGAATAGGTGATAGAAGAGAGGGAAGATTGTGAGAGAGGGTACTCAGATACAACACACTTTTGGACAGGGTCAGGATTAAAGGAGAGAGAGAGAGAGAGAGAGAGAGAGAGAGAGAGAGAGAGAGAGAGAGAATAGAATAAAAATGAGAGTGAAGAGGAATAGAGTGGAAGGAAGTACAGCTAGTAATAGCAACTGTGGGAAAAATATTGAAACAACTTCTATGGTAGACTTATGATAAAGTAGGCAACTCACCCCAGAGACAGAGTCATTGGAACACAGACTGAAGTACATTTTCTCTCTTCTCTCTCTCTCTCTCTCTCTCTCTCACTCACTGTTCTTGAGGTTTCTCATCTTTTTTGGGGGGAGGGGGTTTATGTTTACTCTTATAACAAAATTATTGCAATAATATAAAATAAATAAACCAAAATCATATTTTGAAAAAAGGAATTGGAAATCAAGGGGATGTTCATCAATTGGGGAATGGCTGAACAAACTGTGGTCTATGTATGGCATGGAACACTATTGCTCTACTAGAAGCCAGGAGGGATGGGAATTCAGAGAAGCCTGGAAGGATTTGCATAAACTGATGCTGAGCGAGATGAGCAGAACCAGAAGAACATTGTACACCCTAACAACAACATGGGGGCGATGATCAATCTTGTTGGACTCGCTCATTCCATCAGTGCCATAATTGGGGACAATTTGGGGCTCTCTTCAATGGAGAATACCATCTGTAACCAGAGAAATAATTTTGGAGTTTGAACAAAGACCAAAGACTATTAGCTTTAGTTTTTTAAAAAGCCTGTTATCTTATTGTGTAAATTTGCTATCTCTTATACTTTATTTTTTTTCCCTAAGGATATGATTTCTCTCTCATCACATTCAACTTAGATCAATGTATACTATGGAAACAATATAAAGACTATCAGACTGCCTTCTGTGGGGGGCTGGGGGAATGGAAGAGAGATTAGGGAAAACTGTAAAATTCAAAATTAATTAATTAATTAAATTTTTAAAAAGAATCTAACCCTTTTATTTAACAAATAAAGGGAATGAGCCAAGAGTGGGCCAGTAACTTATTCACTCAATATCACAAATGAGGAACAAAGCCTCACCAAAGCAAGGCTTATCATACTGTCATTGACTGATCCTTATTTCTATCCACCCCTCCCCCTGCCCCCCAAGGTTTCTTAGCAACCAATAGGATAAAGAAACAATGCTTTATGTTTAATTTTGCTCATTCTGTTGTCTCTCAGAACAACAGTGAGCTACCTAGAAGCCAAAATCCTAAATCCCTACACTACATCCATTTTTTAATTATCTACAAAATAGTAACATCTGGAACTTGCTCCAAATAGTAATTCTCAAAGGGATCAAACAGGCCTATAGATTAAAAGCTGAAAGGGATATCAGAGGTCATATAATTTAATTCCTTTAATTTTATAGATGAAGAGACTAAACCAATGACCTTTCTGGTTCAAAGTCAAACATGATTATATCATATACACACATTCATCCATATGTAGATATACAGTATATACATGTGCATATATACATAAACATATAGACATTGCACATGCATTTCTATATATAATATAAATTCATATATAATATTTAATATATAGATTTATTCTCATGGCTAAACATGTTTAAATATATGTATATTTATATATTACATACATATATATCATGGATCATTTAATGGGACAATTCACAAAGCTAATTTAATGAATAGAAATTCACCTCAGGAAGGGGTCAAACCCTTCATTTAATACATACTGGCTTACTGACTGTAGAATTATCATAATTATCAAAAAGATTGCTGACCTTCAAAGCTAATGGGAGTTTCCACATGCCTACTATGGAAGATAGGTAGTTCAAGTTTTATTGTCACAATTTTCCAGATGAGAGAAAAAAGTCCTAGAGAGATGAGTTTAGAGAACCTTTTCCAAAGTCCCTAGCTGAATCAGGGGTGTGGCAGGGGTCATCTGACTACAATTGCAGTGAGCTTCCTACCTTTAGCAAAGAGTAAGAGTCAAAAGAACCTTGAGTTTGAAGCAACAAGCCTCAGCAGTCATTTATTCTAATGGATAAGAGCAAGCCATCCCCTAGTCAACTTACCCCAAGTCAGGAGACCTAAGGTCAAATCTCAGCTGAATTAATGATGAGCATTTTCTAGTTGTGAAACTCTAACCAACACCCATTGGGATTTGAGTAGAATGATGTGAATTCAAATCCCATCTCTGATTTCTGCTAGTCATATGCCCCTCAAAGTCATTTAAAATCTTTAAATCCTCAATGATAAAAATGAGGGGGTTGACTTAATGGTCTCTAAGATTCTTTCCAACTGTAAATCTATGTCCCCACAAATTTATGAAGTTCTGTAAATCTCAAGTTATTCATCTGTAAAACAAAGATACAATTCTCAGGCTGTCTGTCTCACAAGGCTTGCATGTGAGAAGTACTTTGAAAATGAAAAGTGCTAAAATAAAATGTGATTTCTTTCATATGGTGTACAAATAGGGTGCCCTTTCTGGTCCAACAGAAAGCAGCAGGACCATAGAGTCATAGGTTCACATTCCTTTGCAGTTTGACCTTAGCTAAATTATTTCCTTTCTCTGAGCTCCACTTTCCCCATTTGTAAACAAATTAATGAAAATAAAAAAGTCTAGGACTAGAGGATCTCCAAGGTCCTGAACTATGAAGTCTGGGGTCCTGGAATTCTTACAATCAGGGAGGTCCAAGATCAACTTGAACAGATTCAAAAAAGATGCTTGCTAAATATTCAGCCTTAAGCATTTATTTGCACATTGGAAACTGGCAAATAACACATATCAGGGCTTGCTTTATTAATTTTTTGAATTGTCTAGACCTGATGGATAAAATGGTAGTAGCCAATTACATTTTTTTTTTCAACTTACCTCTACTTAGGCCATTCTGCCTCTTCAGAACTGATGGTTCTTTTTCATTACTTGAAATCCAATGCTTACTTTCAATAGTGGACATTTTTCCCCCTTGAGGCCCCTACAAAAAGCTAACTTTGTGACCTCATCCCATCCTGATCAGGTGAGGATACCCTGAGTGAATGAATGAACATACCAAACTGGGGGCTGGTTAGATGCTTATGTTTGTCATTCAACAAGTGAAACAAAGTAATGATCATTTGGCAGAATGAATTGGAAAGCTTTGGAAAGATTAAAAACTGATTATCAAAAAAATCCTCTGGGAATGGAGATGTACAAAGATAATGCATTTTTAAAATCCTTGCCACTGTTACTAGCAGCCGTTTTGAGATTATTAACATGGAAAGGATATTACAAAATATAATTTGCTTCTCATATTTATTTTCCCCTCTCAGATGCCACATTTCACTAAACTTTGATGATTTTCCTTTTGTTTCTATTCAGCTCCATCCTTTATCCCATCATTGTTCATGCTGCTGAAGAGGAAAATGCAGAGCTTTTGGAGGTAGGATGACCCAGTTATGAGAATGCAGTTGGAGCATCATTGGACTTGGAACAAGGAGATCTCAGATAAAATTCCTGAGTGGAAAATGTATTAGCTCGATTGCATTTTGGATGATAGATCTGAGTAGAGGTGTTTAGTCATGTCCAAATCTTCATGGCCCCATTTAGAATTTTCTTGGCAAATATGCTGCAGTGGTTTGCCATTTCTGTCTCCAGCTCATTTTACAGATGAGGAACCGAAACAAATAGGGTTAAGTAACTTTCTCAGGGTCATCCAGTGGTACGTACCCTACTCAGTAAAATGAGTCTTCCTGATTCCAGACCCTTATCCTGTGGATTGGGAGAGCTACTCTAACTTCCTCATTTACATACGAGGAAACTGAGGTCCTAGGAACAAATGATTTCTGGTTGATCACATGGGGAATAACTGCCAGATTGGAACTTGAACTCAGCTCCTCTACCTACAGAGCCAGCACTCAATTATACTTTGCCCCACTTTTTCTTTCTCAATTGGTTACTTTATGTGTGTCAAAAAAATTAGAGTATTAAACAAGTAAAGAGACAGAGTAGTATTATTTATTGTAAGGGCATCGGCAGGGGAAAGAAATAGACATACAGAGGAAGCAATAGGTGCCCATCAGATAGGAAATGGGATGGTGTCATCAAGGCAGACAATGTTTTTAATTGTAAAGATATCCCCAATGCCAACCCAGTAGACACTAAATAGCTGTTGATTGATTAAACCATCAAAGACAGGATTTGAACCCAAAGTTTCCTGACACTGAAACTGTAGCTATTTCTTCTCCTCCGTGCTGACACTTGGCCACCCCCATCCCCAACATATCATTACCATTGGCCTTCCCAGGAGCCTCACTCTCCTCCTACCTGGGTAGAATGTTTATCATTTGGCATTAATTCTTTAAGATCTATCTTCTGATAACTACCCTTAGAGGAAGCATATGTCAGGGATCAGGGGAGACCCACTTCTGGGGCAGTGGAGGCAGTGATAAGGGCAGGAAGGGTCAATGGTGAAGCAAGGATGAGCTAGTTCCTTAGGGTCTGTTGGCAGGAGAATTCAACTCCTGGCAGGAATAAATAATTCCTGATCTGGTAAGTAGAGGCACAGGTCCAGCAGATGGAAAAAGGGAATTTTTTTTCTGGACTTCTTTCTTTTGGGAAAAGGAGTTTGGACCTTTCTTGGTCTAGTTAGAGGGCCCTATGAAATAACAAATACCCCTTCAGTTTACCACTGAAACAATTATACAAAAGAAATATACATGCATGTGTGTATTCATACAGAAAAGCACACGCAAAATAGTTGTTGACTGCCCTGTTTAGCTGAGACCCTGCCACCTATGAAAAACAAGTGAGGCTTACTGTCACCCCTCTCATCTTCTACACTGACTTTTGTGGGGACCTTCTGGACATAAGGTGCTACCCAACAGCCCAGGGTTGTGAGTTGTCTTGGTCTTGTGTTCCCTACCTTCAAAAGGCTCTTGTGAGAATAGAATTCTAAAAATCTTAAAGTCATGTATATAAACATGAAATATTATTAGCAATAGTAACTACCTATCTCCCAAGGATATGATGAAGAGCAAATGCATTAGTGTATAAAGCACCTTTTATAAAGGTAAAAAGTAAAATTGGTGTTTATTATTATTATTATTATTATTATTATGTACTTAGCTATGCACCTCCCAGGTGACCTTATCATGCAATATTTGGTTTAATATTATTATCTCTATTGATACTTTACTCCCTCTCCCCATTGGCTGACAAATTCTATGGGAACAAATATGTTGAGTGATGTAAATTTTTGTAGGCCTAAGCATCTAGCTCAGAACTCAGCAGCTATATTTAATAAATATTTGTAGAATAAAACTGAATTGATATTGCTAAAGAGTCAAGGGCAGCTAGGTGGCAGCTGGGGTGACACAGTGGATAGTTTGTTGGATATAAAATCAGGTAGCCCTGAGTTCAAATTCTGCTTTAGATAGTTGTTTAATAGTGTGATCCTGGGTAAGTCACCTCTATCTGCCTCGGGTTCCTCAACTGTAAGATGGTGATAATAATAATAATAATAATAGCGCTTCCTTCCTGGGGAGTTGTGAGCACCAATGAGATAATATCTGCAATATGCTTAACCCAGTCCGCCATATAAGTTTTAGCCATTGATACCATAAATTTGCCATAATTATTGCTATTAATATCTTCTGCTCGGTATGATGCTCCTCTGTCTTCAGGAAGGAATATCCCAAACCCCTGCTTCTCATATCCTGAACTGGACAAGAAAGGAGACAGGTAGTAGGAGGAATCCAAAGTGAGCCCAAGTATTTACAAGAATGAAGTCACCTTTTTGCTAAATTAAGTATGAAATCACAAATGACCATAATAGCCCAGGATTTATCTTCAGAAGGGAATGCAGAGATCATCTTAACTAACACTTTCATTTTGGAAGCTGTGTGTCAGAAAAGTCAAGTGATTTACCCAAGGTCCGCCAGAGAGCCAATTGCATCATACCAGACCAAATTAGGGAGGAGCTGATGTGAGGTGCAGCTGATAGATCTAGGAAGTCAGACATCTGACTTTGCCTAATTTCTCTTGCCAGATAGGTGCTAAATACATCCTATGGCTGAAAGACAGCAAAAGATATTAGTGCCTTCTAAATTTGGCAGCTGGAGCAAAGTTTCCATTCACCTTGCCCTAGTTGCAACTCTGCTGTATGAGTTGGCATTAGGAGCCAAGTCTTACCTTAAGCTTGGCACTTGATCCATTGAAACCCCAGCTCTCTCTAGAGCTGAGGTAAAGAATTAGAAAATGGATAAAACAGGGGCAACCAGGTGGCACAGTGGATAGAGCAGTGGCCCAGGAGTCAGGAGAACCTGAGTTCAAATCCAGTCTCAAACACTTAATAATTACCTGGCTGTGTGATCTTAGGCAGATCACTTAACCCCATTGCCTTGCAAAAAACTAAAAAAAGAAAAAAAGAAAATGAACAAAACAATTCTCCCCTCTGCCACATCTTCCCCACAATCTAAGATAATCATAGGGTGGTCATTTTTTAATCTACAAAATCACCTCCCTCTCATAGGCTTGATCTTGACAGGACTTGGTCTAAGGCCTAGACAAAGTATGGAGTTTCCTATCATGATGAAGTCTGAGGAACACTAAGAGACCCCCTGACTAAAACTGGGAGCTCAGAAGAAGCTTTGTTCTGAAAAACATTTTCAAAACATTATTCACTTAAAGGATCACAGATTAAGAAATCAAAGGGACTTCTGTGTCTGTTAGATCTAACCCCAATATCTCTAGATTGCTTTGTTGAATGAATGAATGAATGAATGTATACATGAATGAATGGACCATTACTATTTTGGGTTGCAATTTTTTTCCCACTGCATTCTGAACCCCAAGTCGAAGGTCACTTTGTGCTGTGTGAGGAAGTTCCCACCACCTGGCTGTCTAGGAAGTTTGTGAAGAGAAGTGGATAAAGACCAGAAACCATAAGCCCATAACCAGAAACCCATGTTGTGGGCTTAATTCAATTTTAAAAGATCAGATTGCTTCCCACATGCCTTTATTTAATAAACTTTCCATTAGAATATCCCTCCTGGGAGCTTGGGTCTGTTTTTCCACTTTACATGGATGCATTTCAGAATTCTACTTTTCTGTATACATTTCAGTAGACGGTTGAGCCATTCAAAATGGAAGCCATAAGATGTCTCCCTGAGGTCAGCAGGAGTTAGATTGAGGGTGGGAGTGGGCAATGGGAAGACAGACCAAACAGTCCCCTCATTCTTGATGATTCCATTTAATTGAATCAACTTTTATTGTGAACCTACCACAGGCAAAGCACTGAGCCAGTCTCTAAGGAGTTAAAAGACAAATATTTGATCGTTTTTATCTCCAAGTTGGTATTTCCTACTGTGCCCCCTCCCCACAAGAGCCCCCAAATTTTTCTTGAGGGAACTTGACCCCCAAGGAGGAGATCAAGGCTTTGTGTTTTAAAGTCCCTACCCTACAGGTAAATATTCAAAATAAAACCTAGGGAAGACTCATACATATGATCCACCTCCCAAAAAATTAATAGCCCTTCCATTCTACAGTGGATATCATGTTTGCAATAGAGGTGTCCATTTCTTTCACTACAGGACATGATTAAAACAGAAGCAGGGGGCAGCTAGGTGGCGCGGTGGATAAAGAACCGGCCCTGGAGTCAGGAATACCTGGGTTCAAATCCTGTCTCAGACACTTAATAATGACCTAGCTGTGTGGCCTTGGGCAAGCCACTTGACCCCATTTGCCTTACAAAAACCTAAAAAAAAAAGAAAAGAAAAAAAACAGAAGCAGGTACCATGTCCATAACAAGAAAAACATAAAGTGTAAAAACACAATAATTTTCTTCTTTTTATCCTTCCCAAAACAGAGACAACTTTGTAGAACAACTCATCAGATATTCATGACATTTCATATTCACCTCTGATGCACAGGGTCTGTCTGAACAACTCATAAGGTCCAGACTTCCTGGAATAGCTTTGGCTTTAGTCCCTCAGTTGCAGAATTTTTCTGATCATGTTGATCTTCTCTAAGAGGCAATTTTTTAAAGTGCTTTCTGCTGAATAACCAGCAGAGAACTTGAGAGATAGAAGACAACTCAGTCCATCTTGGAATCCATATGTGAAAGGAATCCAGACTATAGTTTACTTAAGAAGTGATCCCCAGCTTTGGCTAAAAGACTTACAGGGAAAGGGAAATCCACTTCTTTGAGAAGTAGTCAAGGGAAATCTACTTCCCTGAGAAATCTAGCCCCAACTAAGTTAAGGCCCAAACAGGAAAAGAACACATCTTGGAATGCCAAGGAAGAAACACAAGAAGGTGATCGAGTATTCAGGTCCTTCTAGGCAAGTAGGGATCTTGCTGCCATGTTCTGGTTGCCATCATTACCCTGAGGAATGGGAGGGAAGAGAAATCCCCTCTCCTTCTTACTAAAGTCCAAGAGAGAACAAGAACAAAGAATTCCAAATTAAAGCTCTGAAGAGAGAGGAATGACATTGTTCCACCCCTCTGATATATCACCAGTGGAGAAGGCACCTTCTGAAACTATGGCCAGGAATTGTCTTGGAGTTCAAATCCCATGACTGGGAATCACCATAGAGTTTCCATGAAACCTCAATAAGAGGTGTGCCTCTTACCAAGGGGCCCAAGCAGGTGTCTGCTTCCAAAGGTCACTCCTGTGACTTAGGAAAAGGGAGAAGAGTGATGGATTGGGAAGGGTCCAATGGGTCAACCTGGGAATTCTGCCTTTTATTATAGGAGCACCAAAGAATCTCTAAAGCATGGGTCAGGAACAAGGCCTCTAGGGATTTTATGGGAATTTCTTTGTATTTGAGATGGCTCATTTCTGTCTCAGCTCCACTCTTGAACCCACAGACTTTTCCACTTCAACCTCAACTGCCTCACCTTTGCAGATAGAGAACCCAGATATATCTCAGTTCCCTTTTCTCCTAATTCAGTTCCTGACTTCCCAGACCTTTCCATATTATCTTGGCTCCCAGTCCCTTTCCACCATCCTCTTATATGTTGTCTTCTCCCATTAGAATGTAACCTCCTTGTGGTCAAGGCCCATCAGTGTGCTGGGAAATGGACAACAACCCACGTTCTGTGGGCACAGGGAATCTATTCAGGCTACAATTTTCAGTTTAATATGGATTGGTAATATTTTCTCTACTTTCTTTTTTTATTGTTTTTTGAATTTTACAATTTTCCCCCGATCTCGTTTCCCTCCCCCCCACCCCCCACAGAAGGCAGTGTTAGTCTTTACATTGTTTCCATGCTATATATTGATCAAAATTGAATGTGTTGAGAGAGAAATTATATCCTTAAGGAAAAAATAAAATATAAGAGATAGCAAAATTACACAATAACATAACTTTTTTTTTAAAGTAAAGGTAATAATCTTTGGTCTTTGTTTAAACTCCACAATTCCTTCTTTAGCAGATACCCTAAAATTGTCCCTGATTGTTGCACTGATAAAATGAGCAAATCCATTAAGTGTGCACAATGTTCTCCTGGTTCTGCTCGTCTCACTCAGCATCAGTTCATGCAAATTCTTCCAGACTTTTCTGGATTCCCATTCCTCCTGATTTCTAATAGAACAATAGTGTTCCATAGCATACATATACCACAGTTCATTAAGTCATTCCCCAATTGATGTACATTCACTCAGTTTCCATTTCTTTGCCACCACAGATGGCTGCTACGAATATTTATGCACAAGTTATGTTTTTACCCTTTTTCATGTTCTCTTCAGAGTATAGATCCAGTAGTGGTATTGCTGGATCAGAGGTTATGCACATTTTTTTTGTTTGTTTGGGTTCTTTTTGTTTTTGCAAGGCAATGGGGTTGAGTAGTTTGCCCACAGTCACACAGCTAGGCAATTATTAAGTGTCTGAGGCTGGATCTGAACTCAGGTACGCCTGACTACAGGGCCAGTGCTGTAACCACTGTGCACCTATCTACTCCAGGTAGGTATGTGCATTTTTATTGCCCTTTGGATGTAATTCCAAATAGCTCTCCAGAAAGGTTGAATGAGTTCACAGATCCACCAACAATGCATTAGTATCCCAGATTTCCCACATCCCTTCCAACATTGATCATTGTCCTTTCTGGTCATATTGGCCAATCTGAGAGGTATGAGGTGGCACTTCAGAAATGCTTTAACTTGCATTTCTCTAATAAGTAGTGATTTAGAGCAATTTTTCATATCACTATGGATCACTGATTTCCTCATCTGTAAATTGCTTCTGCATATGTTTTGACCATTTTAGAAATGAGTCCTTTGTCAGAAATACTAATTGTAAAAATTGTTTCCCAATTTACTACATTTCTTTTGATCTTGGTTACAGTGGTTTTGTCTGTGCAAAAACCTTTTAATTTAATGTAATCAAAATTATCTAGTTTGTTTTTAATGGTGTTTTCGATCCCTTCCTTGGTCATAAACTGCTTCCCTTTCCATAGATCTGACAGCTAAATTATTCCTTGATCTCCTTGTTTGTTTATAATATTGTCTTTTATGTCTAAACACTGTACCCATTCTGATCTTATCTTGGTATAGGGTGTGAGATGTTGATCTAATCCAAGTTTCTGCCATACTAACTTCTAATTTTCCCAATAATTATTATCGAAGAGAGAATTTTTATACCAGAATCTGGACTCTTTGGGGTTATCAGTCAGCAAATTACTAAAATCATTTCCTGCTATCTCTTTTGTACCTGATCTATTCCACTGATCCACCACTCTATTTTTTAGCCAGTACCAGACAGTTTTGGTTTGCTAGGGTTAAGCCACTTTCTTTTGCACTTTTTTTTCCATTAAATCCCCAGAAATTCTTGACTCTTTACTTCTCCATAGGAATTTACTTACAATTTTTCTCATTAAAGCACTTTTTTTGAATTTTGATTAGTAGGGCTTTAAATAAGTAGTTTAATTTAGGTAGAATTGTCATTTTTATTATATTAGCTCGGCCTATCCATGAGCAGTTGATATTTGACCAGTTTTTTAAATCTGATTTTATTTTTGAGAGGGGTGTTTTATAGTTGTTTTCATAGAGTTTCTGAGTCTGCAGGCAGACTCCCAAATATTTTATATTTTCTGCAGTTACTTTGAATAAGGTTTCCTTTTCTAGCTCTTGCTGTTGTATCTTGTTAATAATCTATAGAAATGCTGAGGATTTGTGAAGGCTTATTTTATATTCTGTGACTTAGCTAAAGTTGCTAATTGTTTCTAGTAGTTTTTTAGATGATTTTTTAGGATTCTCTAGGTAGACCATCTTGTCATCTGCAAAGAGTGAGAGTTTTGTTTCTTCCTTCTTAATTCTAATTACTCCAATTTCTTTTTTTTCTTATTGCTGAAGCTAACATTTCTAACACAATATTGAATAGTACATGTGATAACAGGCATCTTTGTTTCATACTTGATTTTATTGGGAATGTCTCTAGCTTATCCCTATTGTATATAATGCCTGTTGATGGTTTCAGATAGATACTGCTTATCATTCTAAGGAACAATTCATTTATTCCTATGCTCCCTAGTGTTTTTAGTAGGAATGGGAGCCGTATTTTGTCAAAGGCTTTTCAGCATCTATTGATATAATTATATGATTTCTGATAGATTTTTTAATTGATATAGTTAATGAAACTAACAATTTTCCTAATATTGAACAAACTTGAACTCCTGGAATAAATCCTGCTTGGTCATAGTGTATTATCCTAGTTGCTGTAATCACTTTGCTAAGATTTTATTTAAGATTTTTGCATCTATATTCTATATATTGTATCTGTATTAGGGAGATAGGTCTATAATTTTCTTTCTCTGTTTTGATTCTTCCTGGTTCAGGTATCAGCACCATATTGGTATCATCTAAAGAGTTAGGCAGAGTTCCATCCTCACCTATTTTGCCAAAGAGTTTATAAAGAATTGGAACCAATTGTTCCTTAAATGTTTGATATAGTTCACTTGTTAAACCATCTGAACCTGGAGATTTTTTCTTAGGGAGTTCAATAATAGCTTGTTGAATTTCTTTTTCTGAGATAGGGTTATTTAAATATTTAATTTCCTCTTCATTTAACCTAGGCAACTTATATTTTTATAAATATTTATCCATTTCACTTAGATTGTCAAATTTATTAGCATATATAATTGGACAAAATAATTCTGCATTGTTATTTTTATTTCCTTCTCATTGGTGGTGAGTTCACCTTTTTCATTTATGATACTGGTAGTTTGGTTTCCTACTTTTCATATCAAATTAACCAGAGGTTTATCAATTTTATTGTTTTTTTTCAAAAAAACAACTCGGTTTTATTTTAATATAGTTTTCTTGCTTTCAATTTTATTAATTTCTCCTTTAATTTTTAGAATTTCTAATTTTGTATTTAATTCAGAGTTTTTAATTTGTTCCTTCTCTAAATTTTTTAGTTGCACGTTTAGTTCATTGATTTCCTCTTTCTCCAATTTATTCATGTAAGCATTTAAAAATATTATATATCCCCTGACAACTGCCTTGGCTGTATCCCATAAGTTTTGATATGTTGTTTCATTATTGTCATTATCTAGGATGAAATCATTAGTTCTTTCTATAATCTGTTGCTTGATCCACTCATTCTTTAAAATAAGGTTATTTAGTTTACAATTAGTTTTAGGTATATCTCTCTGATTCATTATTGCATGTGATTTTTATTGCATAATGATCTGAGAAGGAAGTATTCACTACTTCTGCCTTTCTGCATTTGATTATAAGGTTTTTATGCCCTATATGGTCAATTTTTGTATAAGTGCCATGTACTGCAGGAAAAAAAAAAATCTTATTCCTTTCTATCCCCATTCATTTTCATCCAAAGGTCTATCTTGTCCACGTTTTCTAATATTCTATTTACCTACTGAACGTCCTTCTTGTTTATGTTAGGGTTAGATTTATCTAAATCTGAAAGTGGGAGGTTGAGGTTTCCCACCAGTAGAGTTTTGTTATCTATGTCTTTCTGTAATTTAACTTCTCCGCTAAGAATTTGGATGCTATACCACTTGGTGCATACATATTTAGTTTTGAAATTGCTTCATTGTCTATGTCATCTTTTAGGAGGATATAGTTTCCTTCCTTATATCTTTTAATGAGATCTATGTTTGCAGCTACTTTGTCTGAGATAAGGATAGCTACCCCTGCTTTTTTCACTTCAGCTGAAGCAAAATATATTTTGTTCCAACCTTTTACCTTTACTCTGTATGTATCTCTCTGCTTCAAATGAGTTTCTTGTAAGCAGTATATTGTAGGATTCTGGCTTTTAATCAAGTCTGCTATTCACTTATGTTTTACAGGAGAGTTCATCCCATTCACATTCAGAGTTATAATTACTAACTCTTTATTGCCATTCATGCTATCTTTCCTCTGTTTATATTTCCCTTTTTTCACTTTATCCTTATTCCCCAGTATTTTTGTTTCTGAATATCACAACCTTCAGTGTGTTTTCCCCCTTATATCCAACCCTCCTCCCTTTTCTTTCCCTTTGCCCCTCCTTCCTTCTGTTAGTTCCTCTTTTCCTCCCCTCCCCCTTTCCCCTTTTAATACTTGAAAGCTAAGATAAGCTTCTTAATTTAACTGAGTGCTTGTACCTTAAATTTAGGCTTAATCTGATGAGAGTGAGATTCAGGCAGTTCTCACCTCCTCCCTTCTTCCCCTCTATTGCAAGAGGTCCTTTGTACCTCTTTATGTAATGTTATTCACTCCATTCAATCTCCTCCATCCTCCCATCTCTTTACTGTCCCCTCTGTTAAAGAGATACTGTTTTTACATCATTCTAGCGGAGTCATGGTTAAATCATGAGTACCCATTATTTTTGGCTAAGTATATTCTCTCTAATAGAGTTATAATTCTGGAGAATGAGAGCTTTTCTCCCCAGTGGAGATATAACCAGGTTCATCTTATTGGATCGCACTTTTTTTCCTTTCCCCCTTTTTTAACCTTTTCATGTGTGTCTTGAGCCTCCTGTTTGAGGCCCAAAGTTTCTATTTAGCTCTGGTCTTTTCATCAGGAAAAGTTTGAAATCTCCCATTCCACTAAATGTCCATCTTTTCCCCTGGAAGACAAGGCTCAGTTTTGCTGGATAGTGAATTTTTGACTGAATTCCAATTCCTTGCTCTTTGGAATATCTCATTCCAGGTCCTATGATCCCTTAATGTTGATGCAGCCAGGTTCTGCATAATCCTTAATGTGGCTCCTTGGTATTTAAATTGTTTTCTTCTTGCAAGATTTTCTCTTTTATTTGATAGTTCTGGAATTTGACCACAATATTCCTTGATGTTTTCATTTGGGGATCCCTTTCCAGAGGGGATCAATGTATTTTTTTCAATTACTATTTTGCCCTTTGATTCCATGATATCAGGGCAGTTTTCCATTGCTAAATCCTGTAATATTGAATCCAGGCTATTTTTCTCTTCAATGTTTTCAGGAAGTCCATTCATTCTTATGTTGTCTCTCCTGGTTCTATTCTTGAGGTCAGTGGTTTTGCTGATGAGGTATTTTACATTTTCTTCTATTTTTCAAATATTTTAGTTTTGTTTAAGAGATTCTGGTTGTCTCATGCAGTCAATAGTTTCCACAGATTTCATTCTTTTTTTAGAGAAGAATTTTCTTTATTTACCTTTTGCAATGACTTTTACAATTGGTCAATTCTATTTTTGAAGTTCTCCATTTTCCCAATGGCAGTTTTGAGAGAATTACTTTCTCTTTTCATTTGCCCAATTGAGGATTTGAGAGAATTATTTTCTTTTTGTATTTGTCTAGTTGTATTTTCCAAGGATTTGTTTTCTTGTTGTAAGGTGTTAATTTTCTCTTGAGTTTCTTTTCCCAGTTTTTCCAATTGATTTATTTTTAGATTTTTTCAAGGCACTGGGGTTAAGTGGCTTGCCCAAGTCCACATGGCTAGGTAATTATTAAGTGTCTGAGGCCGGATTTGAACTCAGGTACTCCTGACTCCAAGGCCAGTGCTCTATCCACTGCACCACCTAGCTGCCCCTCCAAATGATTTTTAAATGCCTTCCTGATCTCTTCTAAAAGTCTTTCTAGGCTGGAGACCAAATCACATTCTCCTTTGAGTTAGGCTCTTTGTTTTCTAGGTAGTTTTCAATGGGACACCCCTTTTGCTCATGCCTTTCTTCATTTTCCTAGGTTCTTGTGTTGGGGGAAGGACTGGGTCACAAGCCTCTGATGTTGAAAATCCTAGAGGCTTTGCTCACTTGGCTTAGTACCTCCAAGTGGGAGGGCAGTACGGCCTACTGGTTGCTTTCTCTGGAGGGTCTGTGAGCTTGAGCTTGATTTGTGGTCCACTCCCTAGGCCTGAGGGGTAGGGAACACAGTTAGATACTGTTATCCTTGGACAATGTGGGTTGGATCCTGGGGCAAGGTATTTAATCTCCCTATTCATCTGAGGAAGCTCTGCTGCCCTCACTGGAGCCTGAGAGCTGTTATTGTGCTTGTTCTGGGAAGAGGGCTCAGGAGAAACTATGGGGCTCATAACCCTGAGTCAAGCAGGTAGATGTCCAGCTGCACTCTACAGCTCTCTGTGCTGGAACTCACCCTCCAGCCGCACTGGGATTCCCCTGACCACCACTCTCACAGCCAAATTCTCTGTGGCTTTGGTTGAACCTCTGGCTTCACCTCACCACTGCCCCTGGGCTGGCTCTGTGCTCTCTGCTCCCTGTCCACCCATAGTCCCCTGAGATAGACCTTGTTGGGAGATGTTCTTCTCCTAGCTTCTTTTTTGGGGTTTTGTCAGTCCAATTTCTGTTAAGAGGTATTTTTCATATAATTTCTGAGGGGAAACCAGGAGACCTTAGCACAAGGCCTGTCTTCTCTCTGCCATCTTGGCTGGAAGTCTCCTCTTTCTTTTTAAAAAATTTTAATTTTTTTCCAATTGTATGTGATGATAGTTTTCAACATTCATTTCCTGTACAGTTTTGAGTTGCACATTTTTCTATCTCCCACTCTTCCTTCCTCCCTCCTTATGATAGTAATCTAATATAGATTAGATATGTCCAATCATTTCTTTCAGCCCTAGATGTATGGGCCAAGACAAATAAACCTTCTCGTGATATGGTTATAGCGCTAGAACTAGAAAGAAACTCAGGCTTGGCCTATCCAACTCTCTCATTTTGGACAAGTAGGGAAACTTTGGCCCAGGGAATGTTTTATTTAAAGTCATATCCATAGGAATTGTCATAATTTGGATTTGAATGGAGCTTCTCTGACTTAAGAGTATAGCATTGCCTCCTTTATATGCAGTTGTTCCTCCATGTTTATTTGAAAAAATGGGGAATGGGTCAGCTAGATCTTTCTGTGACTAAGACATGTAGATGCCAAAACAAAACTTCTATTTTGGCACAAAACAATAGTAAATATAGGGGGAAATGTCTTTCTGGCTTTTAAAAATGAGACTGCATTTTTGAAGACTTTATCTTTTCTAAAATTCTTTTAATAAAATAATCTTCTAAGGTCGAGTGGGGAAGTTATTGTCACTTTGAAATGACCAACAAGGACACCAAACAACAAGCAAGTGAAGTAAGCCATTGAAGCCCCACAAGTCAGGGTCATCACTAGGACTAGACCTGAAGGTTCCTTAGGTATTCTTTCCATCCTATAGCCCTGCCTGAAGCCACACTGTAAATCTCCTCAATAAATTATGTTTGAAAGCACTCCATCAAAAGAAACAATTTAAGGAAAGGCTTCCCATAGTCATAGTTGATGGTGGTCTAGTAAATGCCCTTGCCTCCCACTCATCTTTTCTTGCTCTAGTTTGGGTCAGGCTATAGCTATGAGGGATGAACAACAAGGCCCCAGGAATTTTAGTCATTCAAAGGCTTCCTCTATCCTTCCATTGTTTTCTGAACTAAGTCTCCTTTAGAATTCAGAGAGCTGTTGGCTCTGTCAGCCCAGGATTTCCAATATCTCCTGCTGCCTTCCTGCCTAAGACACTCCTGTGTCTTTTCTTCTTTGCAGATCATTGTGACCCATTCTGTCCCATCTCCTTAAAATATAGCACAAAAAACCCCAATTATCCCTGGAGTTCCAGTTATATATATAATAGCAAAATGCAATAAACAATCATTTACAAGTCTTTTTGCTGAAAATGAGTTTCTATGTCCTTCCCTGCCTTCTTTGCAAAAAGGTAGGCTATGGATAAAGAATATAATATTTACTGTCAAATACTGTTGATGTATTGGTTGGTTTGTTGTTTTTTCTCTCTATTTCACTTTAAAAATCTTCATTAGAAGATGTAACTCATTGAATGAGAGACAAAGATTAGGAAATAAAATTACATAAGAACAAAAGTTTATAAAAATAGGATTAAGAATGAATTTCCATGAACAATATGCTCCAAATCACTTAAAACTATTGCTATTTATTTAATTCACATTAGAATCAGATATTTAGGAAAAATAGAGTCTTATGATATGATCTTGTGCAGTCTCCTCATTCAACAGTTGAGGAAACTGAGGCCCAGAGTACAGTATCACTCATTCAGAACCAGAACTTGAAGCCAGACCTTTTGACTACAAATTTACTGTACTACAACACCTCTGAAAGCTCTTTTCTCAAGATTGCCCTGAGTAGTATGGAGAAGGATATTGAACTTCAGGTAGGGACAATGATTTGCCTAGGGTTCTCAAAGCTACTAAGAGGCAGAACTAGGAAGTAAAACCTGGTAACATAACACGAGACTGTGAATCAGGAGAAATGGTTCAGATTCTGCTGAGAACCAACTTCAATGTGTGACCATAGATTGGATGCTTCCTATAAATTAGGTTGATCACCACTACCTCAGAGAATTGTTGCGATGATTTCATGAAGTAATGTTTGTATAAACCATTTCATAAAATTTAAACTATTATTTGATGAGTTGTTATTCCTTAAACCCTGGTTTTTATATAAAGTTCTCAAATTTGTTGCTTTTCAGTCTTGTCTAACTCTGTATGACCTTATTTGAGGTTTTCTTGGCAAGGATACTGGCGTGGTTTGCCATTTTCTTCTCCAGCTCATTTTAGAGATGAGGAAACTGAGGCAAAGAGGGAGAAGTGACTTACTTGCTCAGGGACATTCAGCTTATAAGTGCCTGAGACTGGATATGAATTTAGGAAGATTCCAGACCCAGCCTTCTAACCATTTCATCACTTAATTATCTTTATAAAGTAGATACTTATATAGATATTATATAGTATATATATATCTCCCAAGATTCAAGAATATATCTTCATAGACACCTCTCTATCTAAATGGTTGTTTACTTCCTTCTTGCCTCTTCTTTCCTTCCTTCCTTCCTTCCTTCCTTCCTTCCTTCCTTCCTTCCTTCCTTCCTTCCTTATTACTTATTCCCGTTGTTCTCCCTTCCTTTTTGGCTAAGTTAATCATCTCTTCATTTAAAAGACCTTGAGTTAGAGCTTCTCTCTGACACAAAGTACCTGGATCCAGGGAAAGTATTTCTCCCCTGATTGGTTGCCCCAATCAAATAATGTGGGTACTTAACACAGAGATTGTCAAGAATATTATTGGCTCTCTTTCCAAGCACACAGGTTCAGAAGATTCAAAGGATAAACTAATTTATTATTAGGTCAAGTTAAATGAATATAATTTATATATGAGAATGCACAGAAAATAATACTATGTGCCAGTGGGCAGCCCTTCCCTAGTTTTTACCACATTTTTTTTAATATGGCCTAAGCTAGGACTCCATTAAGGGGATTTACTCTAAACTGGTAGTACCCTCTCTGGCTCCTGTGGGTGACGGAACCATGTCACTCTTCCTATAGCTCACATTTTCAAAATCTTCTAGCAAAAATCCATTTCATGTTTACCATTAAGACGTTATAATTCTTTCCACTGCCTCATTTCTCTAGGCTTGCAACTTTTTCTGCAATTCTCCTCATTTTTCAACAGACATTGGGTAGTCTTTTTCCTAGGGGACCAATAATCCATCTTCTCTATCCCTGGCTATCTCTGTTTCAGCACAGAAACAGAGAGATTCTAAAAATAGACCTCAAGGTACTACTATTTCTGCAGCCTTCTTTTGTGATATCATTCCCATGACTATAAACCTCACACACAAGACATCACCCAAGGTTCAAGAACATATCTTCATAGACACCTCTCTTTCCAATTTTATTTTTTCTGGTTTGGGGCAATGTTTTCTAGTATGATGCACTGGTTGTTCCTATTACCCAGAAAATGCACCTCCCTTTTTCATCACAGGCTTCCCTGGGTATAGAAACTTGGGAAAAAAGAGCCATGGACTCAGTCATGAATCAGATAATTATAGATTTAGAAGTCATTTAATCCAACACTTCCATTTTATGAGTAAAGGAATTGAGCTCCAAGACTAAGTGACTTATCCAAGGTGACATAGACTGGTAGAGACCAGATTCAAATCTATATCTTATTATTCCAAACTAGTCCCATTTCTAACATAATATAAGCCTCTTAAAAGCAGTAATTATTTATTTTTTTCCTTTATAATGGTAGCATCTAGTACTGGCCTGGAGCCAGTAAGTAATGAAAGAATGAATATGGAATTAAAAAAAACTTACAAAATGTTTCTATGTTCCAGGAAAAAGCTCCAAATACAAGAGAAATTCTACCCTCAAGAAGCTTACATTTTTTCAAAAAGGGAAGATATACATAAAAAAATAGTGGTGGATAGAGAAAGTTGTTTTCATGATGAAATCAGTTTTGATGAGTTGGAGTCATATTTTCTATAATATATTCATATTGCTGTTTGTTGTTATAAGTTTTTCCAGTTTGTCCTATACTGTGGTGTTTCTTGTCACAAAGTAAAATAATTATACATAACTAACAATACCAAGACCTCATCTGAAAGTATACGTGACATGCCACACTCTTAGCACCCCGCCACCTCTTTATTTTTGTGGGGTTTTTTTAATCAGCAGAAATCTATTTTCTCTTCCTCCCACTTTCACTCCATATAGAAGGATGAAAACACAAATTCCTTGAACAAATATTTGTAATCAAGAATACACAATCTCTCATTGGCTAGGCTCACATGTGTCCCACTCTGCAACCTAAATCCACATTTTTTCTGTTAGAAGATGATTAGCCTGTTTTGTCATCATTCCACTGAAATCATGATTAAGTTAATATGTCATTTCCAGATACTATTAGTTGATGGAAAGCAGGTCTTCTTGAAGGGGTTCCATCCTTGGTAACATGCTGTGATGATGATTAAGGAAAGCATCAGTTTAGAGTTCAAAGTAGTGCTAGAAATGATGAAGTTTAAACCATTCTAAGCCCAAGGGCTCATGAAAGTTCAATGGAGTCCTGGGACAAAGATGGAGTCTGGAACCCAGGAGCATGGCCTCATATTGTCTGAGGGGAGCCTAGGGCTCTGAACTAGAGTTTTAATTATCTGCTGCCACAAAACAGAAAGGAATGATTAAAAATACTCTTGAATTGTTGAATTTCTGTTGGACCATTCTTTCTACCCAAGCCAGGTGATCTAAGTTCAAATCTGGGTCTTAGTAACTAATTGCTTTGTGACATTGGAACCATCACTTCTCTCTGAGGTCAATTTTATTGTCTTTTAAATGAGGATAGGGAATTAATGGTCTTTAACATTCTAAATTCTAAATTTCATGTCATGTATAATCAAAACCATTCCCAGGTCCTCCTCCAAAAATATAGAACCTCTAAAATGGAAGAGTATAATGCACTTTGGAATGGGATTGCCTACTACAATGTATTTAACATGCTGAGAATGAGTCTTTGTTTGAAGAGCTCCAGTGAAGGAGATTCTCCCATTTTGTCTCAGGGTGCTAGGATTAACTTGGGAGGGGTGTGTTGGATGGGTGGATTGTCTCAATTGCCAATGGTTATTTACTGAATATCCATACCAATATGGTATGTTATAGCAAAGGTGGAGAGAGAAACATTCATTACTCCAGCATCTAAGCACTGGGGAGAAAAAATATTTGGAGTCTCTTGCTCCAGGTATGTTTATATTTCTCTTTCAGTTATCATTCCTGGAAAGCTTATGGCTCCAGTTTTGTTCTCTTCATTACAAAGTATTTGCAAAATTTTTTATAAGGAGTCAAGGAAATGCCAATTTGGCAAAGGGGATGCCTTTGTGTAGGTGGAGACAATGTAACTTAGATCCAATAAATGTAGTGCCCTGAATTTTGGTAAAGAGAGAGATCTTTAAACCATAGAGACATCTTGGCTTGGCCTCAAGGACCAGAAAGTCTTGTGGCTTCATTCCATTGACCAAGTTCTGATGAGTCTATGCTTGGCAATCTACTCTTTCTTCCAATATTTCCCCCTTCAATCAATAGAGACTGATGGTAGTATATAAAAACAACATATTTCCAATAGATTGTTTATTTAAAATATTTATAACATTATTTATATATAATATTGATAATAGATTAGTCTTCTTGAGACCATCTAAGTTATATAGCTTTCTTTTCCAGTTTAATTCATTGAGCATTTATTTGGGGATGAAAAAATAAAAACCTAACATTTTGTGGATTAGAGGAAGGTAGTTTACTACCTCTGAACCTTGCTATGTGACCATGAGCTGGTCATGTGAACTTTGGGACTCTGTTTCCTCATATATAAAATGGGTATAAGTGTGTGTGTGTGTGTGTGTGTGTGTGTGTGTATACACACACACACACACACACACACACACATATATATATATATATATATATATATATATATATATATATATATATATATATATATGAAGTTCTTTGAAATATTCAAAGCCCAGGGACTGGATTTGGCATTTCATTGATATTTCATTTCCAGGTGAGGAAATTCGCCCAAATAATGCAGGTTGGAATCTAATCTTAGAGAGATGTCTTACCCATGGATTACATGTTGCCCCTGAACACAAGATCACACAATCAACGGGTATCAGAGATGGGATGTGAGCCCAGTCATCCTGTCTCTATCTTATACCAAAACTCTCAAAGTCAAATAGAATCCCTACAGCTGCATATTGACTTAGAAAGTTAGAAATTAACTTCGTATTGTTTTTAATTTTCTTTATTTTATTAAATCTTTCCCATTTACATCTTAATTTTGTTTCTATAGCATCTGACAGCTTTGCCATCACCTGCAGCCCTTGGTGACCTCAGCACTCCACCATTTTCCAAACTTAAATTATTATATTAAATATGACTTCCTTTCTGATTATTATTATTTTAAGGGTCTACATAACTTCCCTGCTGTTATTCTTGCCCCTTCAATGAAAAGGAATGAATCATAGGGTTTTAAGAGGACGGGTTCCACCGGGGGCTTCCAACTGATTGAGCAAGCATCATCTGCAACTTGCTATGGTCCCTGTGGCTTCAGAATCCAGGTAATTCTCTGGGGACATTACAACCAGAATATTCAGGGGAAAGGCAGGCCTGGAACTCCAGAGTGAGAGTGTGAGGGAGCTCTTCCCTAAGGTCCTGCCTATCCCTGTGTGCTTGGTCCAGAGATGACTGAATTATTATATCATTTCCTGCTTGGTCAGAAATTGCTGTTCAGGTTTGCATATGACTAAGAGCATTATTGATTCTGCTTGAGCCTTTCTGGGGATAATGGCCAGTAACTTAGTATTTATGTTATTTGGAACTTCATTTTGGGGGTTTAACATGGCTCTATGGTAGATAATAGGAAGGACATTCTGGATCATAGCGAAGCCAAGGTCTGTGATGCTTGGAGTCATGAGCAGACTACGCTGGAAGAGGCAGCCATATCATCATCATCCTTTTCATTATTTCTTTTATCCTGATCTGAATATCAGCATCTCCATAGAGGAGATTCCTTCCATCAGGGAAACTTAGCCCCTGTTCTGCAATGAATATCAGAGACAGAGGAGAGAGATGGGGGGGGTGGAAAGAAAGAGAGTCAGAGAGGGGGAGAGAGAGAGAGAGAGAGAGAGAGAGAGAGAGAGAGAGAGAGGGAGAGAGAGAGAGAGAGAGAGAGAGAGAGAGAGAGAGAGAGAGAGAGAAGAGAGAGAGAGAGAGAGAGAGAGAGCGCCTGGGGCACTACAGAGTTAAAGATGGGATTCAAACTCAGCTCTTTCTAACCCTGCAGCTGATTCTCCATCCTTTTTACTACATAGTATCTCCAACTAAAACTTTAAACTAGTGCTACCATAATGAAATCTTTCCTTGAGATTTGAAGGTTGGCAAAGTGCTTTCCTTGAAATATATCCTTGGTTCTAGAATCCCAGAATCTTAGTGTTGTGACCTCACTGAACAGTTAGTCCAACCCATATCCCAAAAGCAATCCTCACTGTAAAATCCCCAGCAAATAGTCCTTAAGGTTTTTACCCAAATGTCTCCATTGAGTGGAGTTCACAGCATCACATCTCCACAATTATACAATCTCATCTCCACAATTTATGAGTTTGATTCATTTCATTTCACTTGAGTTTTTTAAAAATATTTCCATTTTACAGATGAGGAACCTGAGGCTCCAAGAAGTTAGACAATTTTGGAGAGATATTTAGTGCTAAAAGGAGGAGGAAGGAGGAAGGAGGAAGGAGGAAGGAGGAAGGAGGAAGGAGGAAGGAGGAAGGAAAAAGGAAGAGGCAAGAGGAAGGATGAGGAGGGGTAAAGGGAGTAAAAGAAAGGAAGAGAGGAGAGGGGTGTGAGGGGGAGAAAGAAGCAAAATAGATGGGGAAAAGGACTGGTGCAGACCTATGTTTCATTAACTTCCCATGGAGGATATTTCCTCTGCCCATGTATGTAGGTGTTGTAGGGCATTGTCTGGAACATTTAGCTGGTTCAGTGGAGAGAGCTCCAGTCTTGGATTCAGGATGGGAGTTTGAATCCAGCCTCAGAAACTTGACTCTTACTATCTGTGTGACTTTGGGCAAGTCACTTCACCCTAATTTTCTTGAATCCAGGGTCATCTCAGGTCATTCTGATTCCTATCTCCCCATTGGACCCAATGACTCTGAAAGAGAAAGTGAGGCTGGTGACTTAGCACAGCCCCTCCACTCAAATGTGGTTCATGTGCTGTCATGGCATCACCTCCCTGATGTCATGGTCTTTTTCAAGAAAGTAGTTCAAACATCACTGGCAATTGAGAACTTAAGTTACTTTCCCAGGGTTGAACAAAAAGCACATGTCAAAGAGATGGGACTTAAATGTAAGTCTTCCTGATTTGGAGATGAGCTCTCTATCTTCTATGGCTATAGTAGTATGCTGGCCCTCCTTCCATATTATAGTAACAGCAGTATATACCCAAATTTCCCTTGTCCCCATGTCTGTTATTTGTTGGTGTTGATTGGTTGTGGTGTTGGGGGCAGGGCAGTAGAGGTGCTTTCAGTCATCTCACTTGTGTCTGACTCTTCATGACCACCTTTGGGATTTTCTTGGCAAAGACACTAGAGTGGTTTGTCATTTGTTTCTCCAGTTTATTTTACAGATGAAGAAACTGAGACAAACAGGGTTCAATGACTTGCCCAAGGTTACATGCTCAGGAATCTGACTTCATGATAATAAACTGACCCCAGGCCCACACTGTTCCATCTAGCTTCCCCTAGGACACCCTAACAGTCTTGCTCTCTATTGGGTGATGTGAGAATCTGGGGAGCTCTTAGAAAGACCCATCGACAAATAGATCCTCTTCAAAAAGATCCATGCTGTGATTTTCCTAGAAAGGTTCCCAGCAGAACACTAGAGGACTTTTTGTCTTGGCCCCTCCAGTGCCTGCTTGTAGGCCTTACTCCTACAGAGCAGCTTTCTCATCCAGCCACAGATCAAAGAAGACCAAGCCAAAAGACAAATTCTTCTATTGAATCCTTTCTATATTGAATCTCATTCTCAATGACCAGAGACACAAAAGTTTCATTGGATCTATTCATTTCCCCCTCCCACTCCCATTCCCAGAGAATTTTCCTCCTCGCCTCCTCCCTTAATCCCAGCTGCAGAGGATTCTAATTCCCAGGAACTGTAACATCCTCTGGCCACTCACCAGTGCCTAGACCCTCAGCCATTTTCTCCTTTCCCCATGGTCTCTCTTTTCTCATTGGCTGCCTTCATCTCTCCTATGTACCTCCAAGAGATACGAGTATTGTCCATCTCTCTCCTGAACTGGCTTCAATCTGCCATATTCTCTGAGGTCTGGACAGCTCCACAGCTCTTCCTGGAGTCTTCCCACAATTGTTCTTTATCATGATTCACCCTCCAGCCTACCCGTCCCCTTCTTATTTCTATGAAATATGTTTCTTTCTATATTCTCTATGGAAGGTTCACCCGCACACCTATCTTCTCCTGTTTTGTAAGCAATCATTGTACATAATAATCCATATTGGTAGCAAGGTGGCGTATTAAATGAAGACTAGATTAGAGTGAGGAAAACCGGAGCCTAAAACCTTGTTTCCCCAGGTCAGGCGGATGGATTGGAGTGGGGAGAGATAGGACAGGAAGGCCCAATGGGTCATCTCCATAATGCAGACAGGAGACAGTTAAGGGTCCGTATCATGGTGGTGGTGATAGTAGCATTTATTAGATTTTTGATCTTAGGCAGGTCTATTTGGCAGCATGGATAATGTGTTAAAACTGATGGTCAAGTCAACAAACATTTATTTCTCACTGTGGATCAGGAATCAGGTCAAATGCTGCAGATGCAATACAACAAAAGCAAATACAAACAAAAAGAGAGTGCTTGCTTTTGAGGAGGACACAGAAAAGGATGCTGGGGGGAGCAGGGAGGGAATCAACCAGCATTTCTCAAGAGTCTATTATGGGTCACATAGGATGCTAAAGGCTGGAGACAAAGAGAGAGAAGGATCCTCTCTTCTCAGGGAACTCATAGACAAAGGGGAGATAAAATGAAAGGAGCTAGATAGCAAGAACCTCAATAGAGAAAAAAATGGAGATGGTCTCTGAGGGAAGGCATAAAGACTGAGGAAAACCAGGAAGGGTTTGCAGATGGTAACACTGCCAGCTGAAACATGAAAGAAGCCAGGGAAGACAGAAGGTACCATGAAGGCAGAGTATGCCAGGTGTCTGGGACAATTAGGGAAAAAAGTCTCAAGTCAGGGGATGGAGTGTTGTGTGGGAGGAGCAGTTAGGAAAGCCAACATCATAAGTGGAGGCAAGAAAAGTGCAAGAAGCCTGGAAAGGTAAGACTGTCCAGGTTATTAAGTGCAAAGGACTGTTGTATGTGGGAGTATCGTAAAGCTCCATTACCTGGTGTCCTCCAGCACCAGAGTGTTATTTACTGGTGAATTGTAGAGTGTCACAGGAATGGGGGTGGACCAGGGAATGGGGAGGATATTTAAGCACTTGTATTTGGTTTGATAAATGGTGAACTTTTGGGAGAACTTTTGTCTCCCTTGTCTCCCAAGTGAGCTGGGATAATTCAGGAAGCAGTAATTTCTCACTCATTGGAGTAGAGAGAGATAGGGCAGGGACTGAGTGACCTTTTGCTAGGCATGTTATAGTGGAAATTCTTTTCCTATTATGCATTGCTGGGGCAGCTAGGTAGTACAAGTGAATAGACTCCTAGGCTTAGAGTCAGGAAGATCTGAGTTCAAATCCAATCTAAGAAGGTTCTCCACTGAATGACTTTGAACAAAGTCATTTAACCTCCATTTGACCCCAGAGAAAGAAATGGCAAACCATTCCAATAATTTCGCCAAGAAAACCTCATGGACAGAGAACCACAGGATCACAGACTTGGGCATGACTGAAACAACTCAACACCAGATAGTTGCTGACATGCCTTCTAATTCTCAATTTCTGTGATTGTCATTCACAAATTCAATATTCAGGTTAATTTTAAATTTATACTCAAAGAAATCTATAGCCCCTACTGATGATTTTTCTTCCAACAGTTCAAATCATAGCCTACATATATGAGCCCATGGTCTCTTGCTTCCCATAAACTCACCAGAGAAGGACTACCCAATGTGCTGGGAGTTTCCTCATTTTCTTTCTTGGGGGGGAACACCTTCTTTAAATTATGAAATTGACAATAATAAACAAATTCAAATATTTTACTATACAAAGAACAAGAAAAGGACTCTATCTGACCCTGTAAACTTCTGCTACAGTGCTTCAAGTATACATATATTCAATTTCACAAGGTCATAAGTAATTTGCCATTTGTCATCCTTCTTTTCTTTTCTGCTGTATATTTTTATTATGATATCGTTGTGGTTTTGGTCCTTCTTTTTTCCTTCCTTACTCCCTCCCTACATTTTTTCTTTAGCTGCTTTTCTTCCTTTCTTCACCCTACATTTTTCTTTTCTTTCTTTATTCCTTCCTTCCTACATTGACTACTTCTTTTTCTCTTCCTTATTTGCTTCCTTCCCTCCTTCATATTTTGCATCTTCATCACTACCCACTAATTCTCCATTTTTTTTCAAAAACAACAGAAGAGTACTTGGAGAGCAGATAGCATATTCTTTGGTTGCCTCTTGCTCTTAACAAACGTCTAACTCATCTTTTTTGTTCATGCATTTCTTTGATTACATCCTTTATTCTACTTTCCTTTTATAAATTCTCATGTGTCCTTTGTTTAGCCTGTTCACACCTACCATGGTCATCTCCATTGCCCATGGGGGTGATACTTTTCTACAAATTTTCATATACTCTGGTGTTTGGGGAAATCAAGAAAATCTGGTGGGAAGGAAGAGAAGAGACTGTATTATGGATATGAAAAGGGAGTGCATTCTAGACATGGAGTACAGCCAATAAAAAGATACAAAGTCCAGATGTTATGAGAAGAGAAAGAATGCCATTTTGGTTATATCATAGAGTAAGAGAGACAGACAGTATTAATGAGACTGGAAAGAAAAAATGGGGCCAAAGCATAAAGAGTTTTAAAAGTCAAAGAAAAAAAATCAAAGAAGCAAAGGAGTTTATATGTTTATCCTATTAGACTATTGAAGAAGAGTGATAAGGTCAGATCTGCAATGGAGGAAATTCATTTTGGTTCCTGAGTGGAGGATGGGGCTGAGAGAAGAAAGACTGGAAGCAGGGAAATCAGTTAGAAGGCTACTGTAATAGTTCAGGTGAGAAGTGTTATGAGCTTCAATGAAGGGGGCAGATGTGTCAGTGGAGAGATGGAATCAGAAGCAAAAGATATTGTAGAAATAAGATCAAGTGTTGATACACAGTTGACAACTGTGTTGATGTGCAGGATGATGGAGAATTGAGAGTCAATGAGATTATTGAGATTATAAACCTGAATGACATTTAAAGAAATAGGGAAACTGTGAAGAAGGGAGGATTTGAGGGCCAGAGGTGGAAAGCATGATGTATATCTCTCATTATAAACCCTCATTGATATGATGGCATATTTTCCTGAACAACGGGATGAGGGACTTTATGACCTGATTTGGATGGGGGCTACAATTTTCACTCCTTACAGTAGATAAATGTAAGCTATTATCACTGTTAGTATTGTTTTAATGATTATTCATCACTTGGATACTTCCAGCTTGGTGATTTCATCAGGGCAGCCATTCTCTCTAGTGGCACCAATGACAGACAGTGCACCAGCAGATATTCTACTCATTGCCTTGACCAAGAAATGATTCCCTTGACAAGCAATATGAGGACGAGCTTCTATGAATTGATCTAGGCTTATCCTAGAATAATCACTGCCTCCATCCACATTCATGTCTGAAACATTTAGGGCTTCATAGGACCTACCAGGGTATTTGCTTCCCTGGAATAGGCTTTAAATCCCCAAGTCATCCATGACGTCAATGATAATATCGATAACAATGCCTAGCATTGACATAGCAGTTTAAAGATGCATTAGTTTAATTATTTCTTTGAAACCTGTGTTGTAGCTCTACTATCATCCTGGGTATATAGAAAGGAAACTGAGGCTGAGAGAGGATAAGTGACTTTTCCATGGTCACTTAGCTTCTAAAGTGTTAGAGGAAGTGCTCAGGCTAAGATTGGCCTGTCTTCCAGTCTGGTGTTCTAGCCACCATCCCACTCAGAGGCATCTGAGGAAAACTTTACTGCCAGGATCGTTAATAGTTATCTTTATCTTCAAAATTATTAATCAAAAGATCAAAGACTTAGAACTGAAAGCCCATTGAGTCCCATCTTCTCATTTTATAAATGAAGGAACTGAATTCAGAAGTGAATTACCCAGAGGCATTCACTTTAGGTCTTCCTGACTTCACATCCATTACCTTAGTTGGTAGGATCCTTCTTTAGATGAGCATGGCCTTGCCAGAATTCCAGCCCAGTGTGTCCTTGGGATATGGAGGTGAGCCTAGAAACTTGAAGACTAGGCTAGCAGAGCAGCAGTTCTGGCAGGGTTTATCATTCTGCAAACAGACAGAATCAGAAATAGACTGGGGCTTATAGTCGAAGGCTGCCTACATAGAGAGGATCTTATCACCAAATGACCAGACTTGGTCATGAATTCTTTGACCATGGTGACCCTAAAAACAAAGAAAAGGACACAATGTCCTTTAGTCCTAGAGAGCCTCCTACTGATTCTTCAGTGAGCTTGGCAAGGAAACAGAAAAGGGTTCACACTTCTTTTATATCACCTAGAAACACTAAGACAGGACCCAGTGCCTAGTCCATTAAAGGCAGAAATACAGATTAGACAGCTAGGTAGAGAAATGAGGGTATTTCTGGACTTGGAGTCAGGAAGTTTATAGTTTAAAAGCAGACTCTTATATCAGACACAAACTCACCTGGTGAACCCTGAACAAGTCACTTAAATTCTCAGCCTCAGTTTCCTCCTCTGTAAAAATGGGAATGATATCAGCATTTTAAAAAAACCTGCCTTATTGGGTCATTGTAAGGATTAAATGGGAGAAATAACTGTAAAGTCTTTTGCAAACCTTAAAGCACTGAATAGATATTAGTTATTACGATTGCTATGATTATGATTATTATTTAATAACAGCTGTTGCTCATAGAAATTGAGATTTTTTGTCTCATGAGTAACAATGGGAGGTGTGATAGAGTCATAGAAAGACTGAAACTGAGCATTCTAGAACCTGAGATCAAAAATGGCTCTGCAACTTCTGCCCCATGTGACTTTGTCATCATTGATCCTCAGTTTCTTTAGCTGAAAAACTAAAGAGGTCAGAGTAGAAGACCTCAAAAGCAGCACATATACCTATCCACCCAGGCCTGGATTTATGATTTTTACACCGTAAGTAAACATAATCTTGGAAAAACTGAATCACAGACATCATGACTTTCTTTTTATATATGAAATCACAATACAAAAGAAAGTTTCAGCCAAATTAAAAGATGAGTCACAACTCCTTCTTGGAAAGGTAAAGGCATTTGTTAAATTTTTTTATCATGTGTTCAAAGACAGCAAGAAACATAATTTCATTGGAGACTTGGTCAAATCAAAAAGCACTGTCCATGATAAGTATCAGCTGGAAGACCGACATAAACTTGTCAGCTTCTCATGTGTTCTCATCCTGTGGCAGAAAATGAGGAAATAGAGGAATCTTATAAATAACAAGGTAAGATGCTCCTAGGCAGTATAAATGGATAGAACAATGAGCCTAGAGTAAGGAAAACTCAGGTGAATTTAGCCCTACTAGATGTGTGAACTAGGCAAGTCACTTAACCCAGTTTCCTCAGCTGTAAAAGGAGAAGGAAATGGCAGTCTTCTAAAGTATCTTTGCTGAAGACTATCTCAAAAAGTTGGATATAACAGAAAAATCATGAAACACACACACTGTGTGTGTGTGTGTGTGTGTGTGTGTGTGTGTGTGTGTGTGTGTGTGTTGGAAAACATCTTTAGGATATGAAAGTCTGCTTCTAAACTATAAAGTCTTATACTTGTATTTCATGAATATTTTCTTCGAAATGAAATATAAGCCATGTTCAATGAGTCAAAATAACATTAAAAAAAGAAATTGCATCTGAGAGGGGACATCGCTGACTAGCCATTGTGGATTTATTACTGGAATGGACAGCTATCTGAGCTGTCAATCTGTAGTCAAACCATTCTTTTCAAGAGCAAAGATTAAATCAAAGTCAGATTAAATTTAAAAAATTAAATTTGAAGATTTGATACACAATTGAGGCAATTCTACATTGACCTATTTAATTTCTGGACTTAAAAAACTTATTAGAGCCTTTCACTTTTTCCCGAAGAAATTTAACAAAAGTAAACTTCTCTTACCAAATAGAAACATAAGAACCCAGAAGTCATTTTAGCTGGCAAATATTTGATCTTCTTGTAAGAGGAAAGATATGGCTGTCAGGGGCAATGCTCATTTAGAATATAAGCCCATTTGTATTGCTCCCCTGGGACTCCTTGCCTTATTTGTGGACCCAGTGCTATGTGGATCCAATATTCTGTGGGTCATCACCACATGAAAACTATTCCTCACACATCCCTATTGTTGTATTTGGTTTTTTTCTGGCCTTCCATGGGTATATAAGTTCAAGGAATTGAGCAAATAAAGTGATAGAAAAGATTCTTTTAATACATATTGGATACAGTGGTGAGTTGGAAAGAGTTGGAAAGAGCATACAAAGCATAAATGGATGTAGGACCATACATAGAAGGCACACATTTTGGGAGTGACTATGATCAAGGATAAAGGGTTAAGAAACACATCTGACAAACTGATAGCTCCAAAGTCAGAAGGCTGTGGATGTCTTCTGGTGATGTCCTCATGCTGCTCTCCATTGCTTTCTTCAATTGAGTGCACTCTTTCTCTTTGCAAATGGTAAAACATGGGCACAACACCTCAAGATCTTGCTATGGCAGAAGTTTCTAAGCATTTCCACTGGACATTTTTGTATTCTGCTAGAAGTTTTGGAGTTCTATCTCTTTAGGGACCCATTGGCCATCTTGATTCCTATCTACTGGAGTGTGTGACCTAAAAGCCTCTACCCGATTAGGACAAGCTGACATCTGTTTATAGCCAAAGGCTATCCCACCATAATCAACTAAGAGGCACCAAAACAAAATCTAGGCTGTATCTAGACTCAGACTAAGATGAAGCATGTTCCTTTAACTTCCTTTGTAAGAGACAGAGATCTGAAAGATAATTTCCATCTTGACATGCAAATTAATTTGAGTCAGAACAAAAGTAAATTGGAAGAGATGACTGTCCTCCATCCTCCTGGTCCCTTTTTGCCATTATTATGTAAATCTAGCTGCAGTAAAAACCTCTAAATATGAAGCTGTATTTTCACAAGCAAAAAATGTCATTGTGTCCCTACTTGTAAAATCTTAGAATGACTGATGGAGATTCTGAGCAGGATTACCTCACAAAATAGTGGAAAGCAGTGGCAGATGAAACAAGTTTACAAAAACATTGTCAAGAAAGCCAATAGAGACAGATCAACCTAACAGCATTTCAAGAAGAACCTGAAAGAAGGACAATAAATAGAAGAGTAATGCAAAATATCTTTGAAGATATCCTTAAGGAATTTCTATTCTTCATCAATGACAGATGGAGCCACCATGTTTGGACTATCACATCACAGCCCCTCATGTGATATGTGAGAAAGTAGGAATTATGCTAGAGAAAAGAAATATGGGAAGAATGTTCCCATCCCTAGGAGTTCCATTCTGCAAGTGACATAATTTTGATGACACTGAGGAACTGAGTCTAAAGAAATTTGGAAAAAGGAGAGTATACTGGAAGGTTGGGAGTGGGTGGAAAGAATCTTAAATTTCTCTATTTTTAAGCAATTGAGAAAGTGCCTACAGACTCATTTTGCTTTCACATCTATAAAAAATATTTATGAGAAAATATAAAATATGCACAGATATCACTTGAATTCTTGATGTAAGTAGAAGGAGAAAACAGGCAGACTTAGGATATTATCTTGTAGTGAATGGTGTCTTTATCAGTAAGTCAACAAACATTTTTGCTAGGTGCTTTCCGTTTTCTGGATACTGAGTAAGTATAGGGATACCAGGAGAGGCAGTAACAGTTCCTGTCTTCAAGGATCAGAGAATTTAATGGAAGAGACAACAGACAAACAGTTATGAATAAAAAAAAAGATATAGCAGGCAAAATAGAAGATGAGTTCAGAAAATTACAAGATATTCTTTTTTTTTTTTGCAAGGCAAATGGGGTAAAGTGGCTTGCCCAAGGCCACACAGCTAGGTAATTATTATTAAGTGTCTGAGGCCGAATTTGAACTCAGATACTCCTGACTCCAGGGCCAGTGCTCTATCCACTGAGCCACCTAGCTGTCCCCAAGATATTCTTATGTTTATTATTTCTTGACTTTAAAAATCATGTGATTTGGTAGGTTGAAATGATAAGCAAAGAAGGTGTTGTCTTCCATACATATTTCAAAGAATACCATGTTTCTCAAAAGATGTAACAAGAGATGACATTACTCTGATTATTAATATAAAGGGCAGCTAGATGGCACTGTAACTAGAAGCACATGGCCTCAGGAAAACTCCTCTTACTACATTCAAATCCAGCCTCAGATACTATCTATGGGAGCCTGGGCAAGCCACTGAACCCTCTTTGCCTCAGTTTCCTCATCTTTAAAGTTGGCGCAGGAGATAGCAAACCACTCCAAGTATCTTTGCCAAGAAAACTCCAAATGGAGTCACAGAGAGTTGGACAAGACTGAAAAATGACTCCATAACAATAGCAAAACAAGAATGCATATAACAAAAAGAAAATTGTTCACTATACCTGTTTATCAGCATTAGCATTAGGATGCTTACCAAAGTACAGATAAGAGAGATTTCCTGTCCACCAGTCATTCCTATTTGGAGACAATATTGCTTTGATTACATCAAGTCTAAGAAACTGGTGGCAACTCTTAAATGAGTTCCCCAATTACTGGAAACAGGCTGGTCTACCAGACAATCAATGAGTTATTAAATGCCTTTTCTGTGCCTAGCATTTAGCAAGGGGCTATGGATATAAAGGTAAATAATGAAATGACCCCTATCACATGGAGCTCCTATTCTAGAGACAAGATACACATATATAAAGAATGCAAGACTATTCAATGAATGTACAATTAATAAATACAAATATGTATAAATATATATCATGAATGAATAAATGCACACTAATAAATAAATGAGTTAACATGAAGATATAAATAAATACAAATGAATAAATTCATATATAGTTAAATTTAAGGTATTTTGTGAGTGAATGTACAGAAAGCTGGGGGGATCAGGGGAAGGCTCCAAACAGAAGACAGTGCTTAAACTGTGTCTTGAAGACAGAGAGAAATTCCATAAAGAAGAGCTAAATACAATATGGAGCCACCAATGCAAAGACAGAGAGGTGTTAGATAAATATAATGAATGAGAAAAAAAAGACAAGTCCTACTTAGTTGGATCACAGAGTAGTGGATGCAAGAGAAAGCAAATTATTCCAATGAAACTATAAAGAGAGGTTGTAGCAAGGTTTCATAGGTTTTGTTTATCATTTATCCTAGAAGCAGGAAGAAACCTTCGGAAGTTGCTGAGTGGAGGAGTCAGATGGTAAAGTCTATGCTGAAGGAGGACAATGGTAGCAGTCTATAGACTGTACTGGATATCAAGAGATATTTGAGGTGTGAAGATCAATTAAGAGTCTATTGCAATCATTGGTTAAGACCTGGACTACATTGAAAACAATATTAGTGGACAGTAGTTGGATGTAAGAAATATAGTGTTGCTATAAACAGTAAGAGTTCGGATATGTAAGGAAAGAGAGGGGAAGAAATGTAGAATGATGTGAAGGTTATGAATCTGGGAGACAAGAAGAATGAGGGTGTCTTTGACTGTAATAAGAAAGTTTGACAGAAAGTTTGAGGGCAAAGATAGAGTTCAATTTGGATGATAATAAGTTTGAGATGTCAGGAAATCTAGGTTGAAATGTCAGCTTCATCAAGGTGATGGTTAAATCCAAGGTAGTTGAGTGTGTTGAGAGAGACTATAAAGAGGAAAAAAGAGATTGGGACTCATGGATCATGACCCATCTTGAGAAAGAGAAGACAAGAATAAAGAAAGAAAAGTGTCTCAGTGGTGACCCAGAGAAGAAAATGCATCTTGAAGAAGGTGGTTACCAATGTTAAATGTAACAAATAGGCCATCAAGAAAGAGACCTGAGAACTGACCATTAAATTTAGCAATCAAGATCATTTGCAATTTTGGAGAGAATGATACTGATTGAGGATGAAATCAGGAGCCAGATTTCATAGGGTTAAGGGGAGAGAGGAGAAGAAATAGAGGCACTAAGAAGAGAAAGCTTTCTTCAGGAGTTTGGTTGACAAAGGAAGGGGAAATATGGGATAGTTGCTTGAGGGAACGGTAGGCAGTAGGAGAGGTTTGGGTTGGTAAGATTTGGGAATGTTTGAAGACAGTGGGGAGGATCCAGTAGTTAGAAAGAGACTAAAGATATGAGGGGAAAAGTATGGAAAATGATATTCTAGAGAAAATAACAAGATTGTAAAACATTATAGAAACCTTTAAGCCTTATTATGATAATTTTTATATTTGATCCTCACAAAGTGCCTGTATGATAAGTGCTATTATTGTCCGCGATCTAGAATTTGAGACTAAGAGAGATCAAGGAGCTTTCCAGAATCGCACATTAAATGAGCCAGCTAGTTTTGATGGACTGTACAGGGGCTGGCCTTGGTAATAACGAGTCTTTGTCAGAAACTGAGGGAAGAGATGAGAGACAAAGATTATGCCAAGGAAATTAGAAAGAAAGAGAATGAAGAAAGGGAGCTCAGGAAATAAAGTGAGGTGTAGCATTTGGGAAGCTGGGAATGGTTGAGAGGAAGATATGATAATCTGCAAGAGGTTTGGAATGGTTTCTGTGGGAAGTCAGATAGTAAATCAATTAGGGATTGATAAAGGTCCGGTTTTTAAATTTATTTTCATCCATATGCACATGCATATTTCCAAGTTACAAAATTTCCCTCCATCCTCCCTTCCCACCCCCTCCCCTAAGTCAAGTTAGCATTTTACATACGTATTTTGATAAATATGCTTACAAATTAGTAATTTTGGGCATGAGGAATTAGGATTAAGAGAAAGAGATAAAGAAGAGAGAATCTGTATAAAGTGTTCATCAGATTCAGAAGGGTTGTTTTGTGTTTCTTTTGTTTTGTTTTTCTTCCTCTGAATGGGGATAATATAGTCCCTAACCAGTCAAATATCGTTGTTCTGGGTCTCTGGACTAGCGGGAGAAGTTGCTTCCATCAAGGTGGTTCATCTCATAATGTTGTTGTTGATGTGGACATTGTTCTCTTGGTTAAAGGCCCATTTTTGTCAAATACACACCTTGTTGAATTGAATATCATCTTGTTAGGTACCTAGTCAGCAGGGTTGGGAGGCTTATTCTAGTTGTGTTCAGTAGTTCTCGAGGAGGGCAGAGCAGATGGATGGTGGGAGTCATCCAGGCCTGAGGTTTGGCAAGAGATGAGCGGCATTAGGACAAGGACGTAAGGGATTTGGGAGCTAAGAACACTGTAATGTTGAAATTTTTAACTATTGGTTTGAGATTGAAGAAGGAGGAAAAGTGACATTAGGAAAGCACCAAAAGTCTAAGAAATGACTGTGGAGAAGAGGGATTGGAGGCCTCATTGTGGATGATGGTGGGTTCAGGAGGGAGAAAGTACAGGGAGATGTGAAATAATAAGATGATCAAATGGATAAGTGAACATCATCGTTTCTAATGAAGCAAGGGAAATTGTTGTGGGTAATGATGAGAACTAGTGTGTGGCCCTCCAAAGGTGTGGTTAAGGTTAAATAAATTTTATGTCATGTAATTTAAGGAGCATGAGGAATCAGAAAATTGTTGCTATTAAAGTCTCCTAGAATAAATGCAGGAATTGGGAAGGAGAGTCTGGTGGTGAACTAGATGATAAACTCTTTAAGAAAGGATGAAGACTCCTATTTCTTAGACATCACTTTGCAGTTGAATAAACAGTCGATAGAATTAGATGACCAGTGCCTATATTTTGGATAGACACCATAAATGGACAATAGATCAGACCCAGTAGAGAGCAGGATTGAATGCATTTCAGAAATCAAAAGATTCTTTTAATGATCCCTCAGCTTTTTCCTGAAATAAAGGCCCATCAATATGGACATCAGTATTCTTCTCTTAGTACTGCATAGCTGTGAGTCATGGAATACCAGACTCTGAAGACATCAAGTTGAGAACAAAGGGGAGGGGGACACATGGTAGGCACAAGAAGGCTGCATAAAATAACAAATGAATTAATGTGCAGGAGATACAAGTCTTAGACCTACGTCTCAAGGAAATCAAAGAAGGAGGAAAGGATGTGGCAGTGAACTGGCAACAAAGGAGGTACCCAACAATGTGGGAATGGCTGATTATGGTGCACAAATGTATGGAATTCTAGTATGTCATAAGAAAGGATGAAAGTGACAGTGAAGAAGCAAAGGGAGACCTCTATAAACTAATGAAGATAGAAGGGAGCTGAATCAGGAAAGCAATTTGAACATTTTGAAGACAAACCATGAATGAATTAAGTACACTGATCACTGAAACGACCAACACAATTCCAGAAGATTGATGAAACAATCTAACCCTATCCCCTACCCACAGAAGAATGAACTAAAGGGAAAAGATGAGACGTTTTTGGACATGGCCAACTTAGGAATTTTTTTTCTTATAAGTTTTTTTTTTCCCCATTGGGGAAGTGGAGATGAGAGAGGAAACAAATGCTTTCCAATTTAAAAAATATATATATTTTAAAAATAATTGTGCTGGAGGAGAAACCTAAAAGAATGAAAAAGCAGGTCGGCCAGTGATGTAGTCAGAGTGAGGGATAAATGAAGGACACCCTTTGTGTTCTACTTCAGTCCACACAATGTCAACCAGTCTCGAAAATTCCAAAATGTTGAGTAGACTTGGTGCTAGATTTTCAAGAGACCATGAACAAGAGTTACATGGGGTGAGGGGAGAGAAGGTAACCCTGCACACTGTCACTAATTTTATTAGCCACTCTCAAGCTGGAACATCATCTGCCATGTAGATGGAGGTGCATTTCTAATAAATGATGACTGTAGAGTTGTTTAGGAAGATATGAATTCAATTCCATTTAATTCAATTTGATAAAGATTTATTAAAGACATACTAAAAGTAGACACTGTAGAAGATGCTGGGGGTATAACTGAGGCAAACACAAAACAACTTCCATTATCTTTTGCCTTGAAGCAAAAGCCTAGTCACATTGCTCTGGTTAAACTTTATATAGTTAAAGTTTATGCAGATCAGTAAATACAAAGTATATGGGACGGAGGAAGGAAAAGCTGTTTGTTGGAGATAACATTTGAGTTCATTTTGAAAGGAAATTGGAATCTCATGAGGGGGAGAAAAGGCGACAACAGCACTGCAGAAATGGGGGTCAGTAGAAGCAAAGATATGGAGGTGCAGCAGTGGGGGGAGTTGAGGAACTTAAGAGTTATGAACACCTGAATTCAAATCCTGCCTTGAATACCTGACTAGTTTTGTGTTGCTTGGCAAGTTATTCAGCTTATGTCTGCTTCAGTTTCCTCATCCGTACTCCCAGGGTTTTTGTAAGGATCCAACGAGATTTTAATTGTAAGGCGCTTTGCCAATTTCAAAGTCCCATACAAGACTTGTTATTGTAATCAATATTATCATCATTTTTGTTGTCTTCATTATTACAGGGAACCATAATTTGATCAGGTTAAGTAATAATAATAATTTATAATATTTCTCTAACCCTCCTGTAAGCTAGACACTATACTGAACTCTACATTCATTTCTTCATTTGATCTTCAGAACAAACCTAGAGATAGATGCTATTATTGTCTTCATTTATAGGTAAGGAAACTGAGGCAGATAACAGTCTAACTTGCCCAGGGTCACATAGCCTGTAAGTATCTGAGTCTTGAGAACAGAATTGAACTCAGGTCTTCACACTCCTGGTGAAATACTCTGTGCACTATGCTCCCTATACTGCTAAAGGACTGCTTCACTTTCTATAACAAGAATAATTTAAATCTGGTGCCTGAAGCAAGTCTAGTCACATTGCCTTAGCTAAACTGTGCATTGCCTCATGTTCAAAAGGTTGCATCATCCCCATCTTCTCTCTGCCCCACATCCATTTGGCCACTCTTTTCTTCAAATCTTGCTAGTCTGTTTGCTTCTAGAAGTACCTCCCCCCTCCCCAGTAGACTGGCTTTGTTTTCTATATTTGTTGCTTTTCCTTCAATTCCTTAAACAACTCTTTTCCCCCAGAAACATTTCCAATTTCCAAGGGTAACCCTAACCAAAAATGGAAGAGAAAATCCACTTTCATTTATTGAAAAACAGTGAGCCCTTCCCCCTCTCCCTTCCTCCTCCTCCTCCTCCTCCCCATCCCCCCAACCCATGGAGAAAGTACATGGTGTCTATGGACAGTTCCTCTCAGTCTTTTTTTAAGGAGGACCCCCAGGGCAGTCATCCATGATTTCTCACCTGGATTTTACATGATCTCTGAAGTCTCGTCATCTCATCCTACAAATTCACATCAATGCTGAAACTTGTACTTCCTGACTTAACCCTTATTTTTTTGCATTTTATGTATTGTTTCTCCTATTAAATTGTAAACCCTTTTAAGGCTGTGCTGTCTTCTGTCTTTCTTTGTATCTCTAACACTTAGTCCAATTCTGTAATAGACCCATGATAATGTTTTTGTCCTTCAGTCTCCAAGAAGGGAGGTGATACCAGGAAAAGCACATGAATTGGATTTGAGTGGGGGGGGGGGGGGCTGTGCCAAATTACCAGTCTCACTTTCTCCTCCAAAGTCTACTGGGTCCAGTAGCAAAATATGATTCAAGATGACTGGAGATAACCCTGGATGTGAGGCGATCAGGGTTAAGAGTCTTTCCCAGAGTCACCCAGGTAATAAGAATCCAGGTATGAGGCTGAATTCAAATTCCCAACTTCCTATCTGTAAGGTCAGTGTTCTAACCCCTGCACCCCCTAGTTGCCCTTAGTAAACATTTACTGAATGACTGGAACCACTGGCTCTCAATTCTGAAGAGCTAAGTTTTAATTTCATCTTTGACACTTATTTGTGTATCCTTGGGCAAATTAATTAACGTCTCTGGGCCAAAGTTGCTCATCTGTAAAAAGAGGATTGAATTAGACCACCCCTGCCATCTTTTTTCAGTCCTCTGGGGATCAACATTTGCATCTTTTACTTTTCACTTGTATGAATTCTTTGGGATAGGGATTATCTAGAAAAAGGGGATCTCCCTAAGGTAGAAACTTTTCATCTTTATATTTTTATGTATAGCACCTAGAAGAATATCTGATATATATATATATATATATGTGTGTATATGTAGGTATATATAGGTATATGGCAATTAATAAATATGCTTATAGAATTGATTTCCAGATGTCTTTGTAATAAGGGTACAACTGAAGATTTTTAAAGTGTGGTCTTCTTCCAAGCCCAGATGCTGCTCTGACTCCCCATGAATAGGAAGACCCCATTTAACTTTCTGAGCTGAGTAGTGGGATTGGCTGGGTCCCATTATGCTCACCCCACCCTGAATTTTCCTGGTAGATTATGGCATTTCTAGAAACCCAGACAGGTGATTTGGATCTGAAAGGGAACATGGAGACTTTCTTTTCATTTCATAGATGAGGAAAATGAGACACAAAGGGATTGGGGGAATCTTGTAGTTTGTTAGCAAGTCAGAAGAAGTTGGTTAAAAACTTGCATTTTGCAAAATTCAATTATAACTTGTTAAAAATGTCAGCTAGATTTTTGACCCCAGGCTTGTTAGTTGTCATCCTTCCCTGCTACTTCCTGGCTCCTTTAATATTTCTATGAAGGTGAAGACAAATTTCTTAATTGGTGGTAGAGAGACAAGAGACTCAGCAGGCTTACTGGAGAAAAGCCCTTCCCCAAGCTTGCTTTAGAAGAGGGTTCTTTGGGGCCAGAAAACGTCTGTTTTCCTTGCTAATTAATTGGCAGCAGGAGTATTTGGTTAAGAGTTTTAAAGCCCTGAAAACAGGTTTTAATGCCTCAAATCCCATACTAAACACTGAATATTTTAGGTGATAAATGCTCATTGCCATGGAGATGGTTATGATACCATTAGCTTTGAAGCCAGATTACACTGACTGGGAATTCTTGTGTATCAATTGAAAAATTCTTGAGATAGATTCACCTCTTTAAGCAGCTTCACGGAGACCTAGAGGTAGAAGAGGTGCTAGAGACACCATTTAGTCCAATGCCCTCATTTTACAGATGAGGAAACTGAGGCCCCAAGTTGGGGACATTACTTGTTGAAGGTTCCACTATTAGTGAGTGGAATTTGAACTCTTGTTCCATGACATTAAATTCACCAGCTTATATTTTCAGTGGCATACTGACATTAATAGGCCACTTGTAGGCGATTGAAAAAATACTTGGGAGGTGCCTTGGTCAAGTTCAAAAGCAACTTTTAGAATGTGGAAAGGGTGGAGGGAAAAAAGGCCTCTGTTAATCACGTGGAACAGGTAGATGAGACCTGCCAGGGAATTCTTTCTGGGATTTGTAGATCACCAGTGAACAGAAAAATATCTTCTCTCAGATCCCTAATCCAGTCAATGAAACAGAGAAAGATTACTCTACCCTGCCTCGCCATCAGCCCTCCCACCAAAGGACTGGCAGTTTTGGCACAGGGTGGTGTTGACTTCTAAAAGGTGGGCACACTCATTGTTTACTAGCACAATAGAGCCAAGTCCAAGGCTACAACTCTCATGAATAATAATTACCCATATCTATATCACCATTGCTAGGCACTTTTCCTATCAGCTAGGTGGGTGGCACCTTTAAGGTTTGGTTGGCTGGATTGGGGGGGCAGTAGGAATAGAGCAGATGATAAGGAGTTGGATCTGTGATTTCACAGATTTGGGAGCTTCCAAAGAGGGCACTTCCCCTACCAGTGAAGAACAACATCTGCTCTTCAGTTCAGGGTCTCAGAGGATAACCAGTATTATTGTACTCATACAGATGAGGAAAGTGTGTCAGGAAAAGGTAGTATAATGTAGGGAATGGGTCAGGGGATTCGGAGAGAAGAGACCTTAGTTTCAATACTATCTATGTACCCTTTATAATTTTACACAAAATGACTTCTACTCTCCATGCCTCAGTTTCCTCCTATATAACTATGATAACAAGTTCTATGTGTTCACATATTCCCAATGAGGAAATTCTTCCTACCAATCCATGTATCAATAGAATTACAGATATCCCCTCCTCTTACTGCTCCTTAAAATGCATAAGGAAATTTCCATATGGACTCATTCAAAACAGGAATAAAGTTGAGCAGATTACCTCTAAGGAAGGTCCCTTCTAGATATTAGTCCTATGGTCCTCCTTCCCTTCTTATCAAATACAATTTGCATTCATTACGCACTTGTCCTGTGCTATTCATTCAGTGGACTACAAACAGAACTAGCAAAGACAAAGTGGAAAAATTAACTACCTCAGGCCTGAAAGTCCTTTGTCTACTTCTCTTCTGAGTCTCTGAATTTCTAGTTGCCTTCATAGTTCAGCTCAATTCCACCTACATGGAAGCTTTTCCTGATCTCCCCACAGATGACACATGCTTCCCCCTTCCCTCCATTTTATATGAGATATTCAAAAAGTCATAGAGCAGTCATTTACATTTAAACTTGCACTGAGATTTTCAGGAAGTCCTATATTTATTTTTTATTTGCAAATGTTCATATATAATTATATATATATATATATATATGTAAATATATAAATATATAATATATGTCTATAAACACACACATTTTGTTTCGTATAATAGAATTCTACATTCTGGAGGCTCAGGATTGTTTCAATTTTCATTTTTATATCCTCAGTCCTGGCACCGTCCTGACAATCAGCAGTTTTTAACTAACAACTGCAGTTACAACCAGTTTGAGGTTGTCATAAACATCACCACATGAGGCATGTTGTCAAATACATATTCCATATCATCCCTGTCCAAACAACTCCAGGTCCCTGTTCTCTTCCAGAATTTTTTTCTCAACAAAGAAACAACTTGCTGTCAATCATCTCCACCAATGGACCAGATGGAATTCTGAATGACTTGACAAGATCACCTGAAAGGCTGAGAATGTTCACTGTTAGATTGGTGCTCAGTCCCCTGTTAAGAAAATACAAAGCAGGGGCGGCTAGGTGGCGCAGTGGATAGAGCACTGACCTTGGAGTCAGGAGTACCTGAGTTCAAATCCAGCCTCAGACACTTAATAATTACCTAGCCTTGAGCAAGCCACTTAACCACATTGCCTTGCAAAAACTACAAAACAAAACAAAACAAAAGCAAAGCAACAAAGGCAGCTAAGATTCTAGATGTAAGCTCACCTAGTTGAGTCAATGCTCCTTGTGGGAGTGACCATGGAAGGGGAGGAAGGAACATAGTCCATCCCTCAGCCCTCCAAAGAAGTTTAGTGAGAATAGCAGAGGAAGTGTGATTAGGGTTCACTCACCCCCCCCCTTTAAAGGGCCACTGAATTATTCATTGGTTCTTACTGTTCTGTAGTCAAAGGGGGTGGGGGAATGGGATGTAGAAACAGCATTATTCCCAATCTCACCGAAATACTCATTCCTACATGACTGAGAAAATGGTCATCGTGGTCCTCAGATCCTATAAGCACTGAGCTAGTCCACTTGGTCAACCAAGATTAAGAAAGGTAACTTTATGAAAGCCTCATTCAAACCTGAATATAGGACAAGGGCAATAGACATATTAAGTTAGATCTCTGAAGGAAATATAAAACTAATAATTATCTGAATTAAGACTTAGGAGATGAGTCTACATTTCAAAGAAGTTCCAGATATTATGAGTAATTCAGACAACTGGCAAACATGAATATCATCTCTCAGCATTTTGTCATTGAATAGTTATCAGCAAAGTCTTGTCTCCTTTGTGACCCAGAGAAAAGACTGAGTATAAGGGATGAGAATGTGTTAAGTTAAACATCCCCATTTTCTGTAGGTATAATTGGTCAATCAAGAATGTATTGGGAGAAGACTGAAGAATAAGTCTTGGCCTTTAACAGTGTTATTCAAATTCAGTGCAGGGAAACTTCCGATACCTGCTAACTATCTCTTCCAGATCTCTAAAAATGGTAAAAGACACAGAAGAGATCATGAGGAGGAAAGGTGAGCAAGAACCTTGACGGTTTTATTCCAAGATGTCGATTTGTCCTTGATGTGTTAGCACTCCCCTGACCCCTTAGCAAAAGGGCTCGAATGATTTTTCCATTTATTTCCACAAACATTTTTCTATTCTCATTAGTGGTTTCTGGCATAAAGATAATGGGAATATATTTCTATTTTTGGTGAGTGTAACACATTTGGGCTATCTCTCTCACATCACTGGCCTCCTGAATAGAGAGAACCAACTCTCCTAAAATTCAGGACTGAGATGGCATCCTTATTAATGTGCAGATAATGATGTTCTTTGGTTGTGAGAAAGTACATTGAAGAGTTTTTTCTTTCTATGAAACATCCTCTAAAACTGGATGTCTCTTCATGAACTGAAATATTATATTCGCATCCCAGAAAAAGAGGTTGAAATATGGGTCATTTAAAAATTGTAATTGAACCCCAATTAATTGGAGCTACTAAAATTTTGCCTTAATTTGGTAGTGCATTGTCCTTCTAATCAGGGAAGGATATGCGTCCAGTAAAATAGATATATATATATATATATAGATCTACATTTCTATTCCCTCTATAGACATATGTACATACATCTATAATCTAGACAGGTCCGTGTATGTAATATAGACATGTATATAATCAACATGAATATGCATATATAATATAGACATACACACCCAAAGAAAACTAATGCTCCCAAGTAAAGAAACAAAAGAATACAACCAAACTGTAATATTTAGAGGGAATGAGCACATGTATGCAGAAGGGATCACTCTAGCTCCTAACTGTATAACTTCTAGCAGGACTACTGGTGAAATGAATATATACCTTTGACTGGTTCAACCAAAGAGCTCCTTAGGGATTCAATTCCCTTTAGGTCCTCACAGGTAGCACAATAATCATTTCTTTTTTTCCTTTCAATTTCTTTTTTTTAGAAAATTATTTACTTACATTTTTGAGCCAAATGCATATGAATATTTTTAAATTATAAAATTTCCTTCCACCCCCTCCTCCCCCTCAGAGGCAAATAATCAGGTTAGCTTTGTACATATGTATTTTTGATACATATTAGTCATTTGATACAAATTAATCATTTCCAGTATGAGGAATTAGGATTAAGGGGAAGTTTTACATGAGATAATTTTTAGAAAGCGCTCATCAGATTATAAAGGGTTGTTTTTATTTTGTTTCTCTTCCTCTGGATAGGGATAACATTGTCCATAGAAGGACTAATACTGTTGACCTAGCTCTCTGAAGAGAGGAGCTGCTTCCATCAAGGCTGTTCATCTCACAATGTTGTTGTTAATATGTACATTGTTCTCTTGGTTCTGCTCCCATCAGATCCTGTAAGTCATTCCATGCTTCTCTAGAGTCCAACCATTTACGGTTTCTTATAGAACGATGGTATTCCATAGTATTCATGTACCATAACTTGTTTAATCATTCCCCAATTGATAGGCATCCTCTCAATTTCCATTTCTTTACCACTACAAAAAGAACTGTTATGAATATTTTGGAACATATAGGACTTTTCTCAATTTTTTAATTTCTTCTGGATCTAGACATAGTTCCATATTGCAATAGAGCAATAAAACTGTTCACTCCCTTGGATCCAGCTGCTATAAATATTTTTGAACATGTGGAACTTTTGCCATTTTTTATGATTTCTTTTGGATATGGGCCTAGCATTGGAACTGCTAAGGCAAAGGTTATATTCAATTTTATTGCTCTTTAGACATAGCTCATTAGAATGACTGGATCAGTTCACAACTCCACCAACAGTGTGTTGATATTCCAATCCTCCCACAACCTCATTTTACCTTTTTTTCATCTTGGCCAACCTTATAGGTGGGAGAGGATACCTTGTTGTTGTTTTAATTTGCATTTCTCTAAACAATAATTTGGAGCACTTTTTCATATGATTATATATAGCTTTAATTTTTTCATTTGAAAACTATCTAGTCATATCCTTTGATACAGATCTAACTATATTTCTACCCTTCTATAGACATATGTACATACGTCTATAATCTAGACAGGTACATGTATATACCAATTGGAGAATGACAGGTGACCTAATAAGATTTGATGCAATTCTCTATTTTAAAAAGAGGACCTTTATCAGAACTCCTAGTTGTGAAGATTGTTTCCCAGCTTTCTGCTTTCCTTCTAATTTGCCAGCAGTGATATTAATGCAAAAACTTTCATTTAATACAGTCAAAATCATTCATTTTTGCAATTTTTAATGTACTCTAATTCTTGTTTGGTCTACTAATTCATCTATGGAGTTGCTCTTTTTGTCTAAATCCTGTACCTATTTTGACCTTATTTAGACATGACTTTATTTGGGTGAGAAGTGCCTTATAATTGTGTTCAGACAGTGCCTGGCTTTGTCTTGGGAGGCCAGTAAGAATTTCTCAGAGAAATAAAGACCTAGCCAAACAGTTTCTCAAGTACTTACTAGGAACCCTACTGAAAACAGAATAGCCAAGCATAGCTTTGATTTGTGTTCTTTAAACAATAAATCTCTCCACATTCACTAATTCTGTCATCTCTTAACCAAATCCCATAAGTATCCAAAGTTGTCCACACACCTTGTGGCCTTCTGTGTTTTCTCTTGATACCACAAGGATATTGTTGTTATGGAGTCATTGTTCAGTCATATCCAACCCTTTGTGATCCCATTTGGAGTTTTCTTTACAAAGATCCTGCAGAAGTTTGCTATTTTCTTCTCCAGCTCATTTTATAGTTGAGGAAACTGAGGCAAAGAGAGTGAAGTGACTTGCCAGGGTCAAATAGCTAGTAAATAGTGGAGGCTGAATTTGAACTAGGAAGAGAAGTCTTCCAGATTCCCAGGAAAGCTCAGAGTATAAGGGGAGAGTGGGATAAATTCTCTTCCTTCTGGATGCATATATTCTACTGAGCTACCTCTAAAGGCAGAGTGTTCCCCTCCTTTGTAGAAGTCTTTGAGCAAAGCTTAGAGGTTACTCATTGGATAAGTGGATAAAAGGGAGGGTTGTCTTTATTTGGCTACCTCAAGTAATAGGGACTCTGAGGTCCTTTCTAAATCTATGATTCTATGTTGTCTTCCTCCAATTCCTGGGCTAATGGCTCAGCTCCACTCACATTGATGGGCCAGATCCTAAGAACAGCTAACTGCATCCCTCAGGAATCTAGAAATAACCACAGGACTCTAGAGTTTTCTAGTACTCTTATATAAATCTTCACTTATAAACTTTCCACTGATTAGTAGTCTTAATTAACTTTTAGAAAGAATATTTTATTCATTGGATTGGTAAAGAAGGGATAGTTGGTACAAAAAAGTACCCCCCAAATTCTGGGGCACATCTTGCTCCAAATACATATCAAGTCATTGAGATTAGTGGGGTCAGAATACAATGATGGTTGAGACAAGTCAAGAATGTGGGTAACTAGAGGGTCAAGTCATCACTTCTTAGGTAGAGGTAAATGTACTCTGTTCCAATTAAGTCCTAGGCAGTTAGCTGGCATCCATCCATCACTAATCAAGGAAGTAAACTAGATGCACACAAGAGTTTAATCAGTTTGGGAGGAGAAAAGTGCTTCAATCACTGGATGAAGATAGATGACACCATTCAGGAAGTGTCTTATAATTGGATACAAATCAGACACAGCTTGGGTCTACACAGCAAGGCTGTTCAGCTTCTGAAGTCGAGTTGAAAAAATTTCCAAGATCTGTCAATAATTCACAGAGTGTAATAATGAGGCGTGTAGTGACTAAGACAGTGCAACTTATGAAAGAAGGAAAATGTTATCAGGAATAAAAATGTAGAATAGAAAAAGAAGATAGGATGGATCTCGTACTATCCTCTTAGTGCCCAGAAACCTAGAGAAACATCTCCATCCTCCATTGGGTTGAGATGACCCCTTGTGGTGAACTAATGGGAAGTCAAAGGCAAAAGTATCACAAGATAGACAGACTGATCTCCATCACTGAAAGGAAATTAAAAAAAAAAGAAATGACTGGATTTAACGGAGTAGGAGTTCTTAGTATTGACTTTAAAAGTCATCAAGTTCAACCACCTCATTTCACAGATGAGTTACTGAGTCCCAGAGAAGTTAGGAGACTTATACAAGGTTCCAGAGATAGCAGATATCTGAGGGGAGATTCAAATCCTGACCTGAGGTCTGATGCACAATCTATACCACCATCAATCCAGAAAAAGTACTGGATAATTCTTGTACTAACTTGAAATTAAGCAGCTGTATGATCTCCCACAAGTCACTTGTCTGAGCCTCAAAAAGTGAGAACATTTGTTAAGATGAACCATAAAGTCTCTTTCAATTCTAAATATTTTATTCTATGTAATATAACTGACCTAAAATCTATTTTGGGTTATTATAGTGATTCTTTAAAAATTAAGAAATAAAAAGGTGAGGGGGTCAGAAAGACCATCCAGAATTCAAGGCAGCTCTTTGGCCATTGCCCATATAACCATTCATTAGTCTTGATGTGCTTAGCATATGATAGATGCTTCATGAAGGTTGGATGGATTTATGGATGACTTCTGTGGTCCTGTCTAGTTCTGTATCTAGGATTCTATGAGGCATAAAGTCTTGGAAGACTTGGCCTGTTCAAGGATACTCTTTCCTCTCACCTGATTGTGTTTATATCTCCTTCAATTGATTTCTTATTGAATGAGACAATTCTAGGGAAGACTATGGCCTCTGATAGTGTGCCCTTGGAGCACAGCCTTCTCCAAAAGAAGCCCTGATAGACTGTGATGATCTTGGGAGAGGAACATCTACCCAGAGTTGTCTCCTTGCTTTTCCAGGCCTCACCCATTCACCTTTGTCCTCCCTTTCCCTCCAAAGAAGAGTCCTTCAGATACTTGAAGAATGCTATCATGTCTACCTGGAGTCACTTCTCCAGGCTAAATATGCCCAGTTCTTTCAACTATCTTCATGAAAACAGACTCAAGGTCACACCCCATTCCTCATAACCCACCCCAAGGCTGCCTCTCTCTGTACACTCCAGCTAATCAATGTCCTTCTTAAACAATGAAGCCCAGAACTATCCAGGTAAAATCTAAAAAAAAAAATTCAAGAAAGGTGGGAAAAGAGTTATCCCTTCATAACTGAGGGGACCTTAATCATTCACTAATCCAACACCCCAGTGATATAGATGAAGAAACTGAGGTTCAAGAGGTAAAATTTTTTTGTGAAAGATTACTCAGGGGCAGCTAGGTGGCACAGTGGATAGAGCACTGGATCTGGAGTCAGGAGAACCTGAGTTAAAATTTGACCCTAGACCTTTAATAATTGCCTAGCTGTGTGACCTTGGACAAGTCACTTGACCCCATTGCCTTAAATAAATTTAAAAAAAAAGATTACACAGATCTCTGACTACAATTGTGATGCTCTTTCCTATATTCTCTTTATACTGCAGGATTTGAAACCTGAGGTAAGTGAGCAAAGAGAGACATAATTGTTCCCACCATGATGGTCTTTTTTAAAATTTTCTGGGCTTTTTTTCTATCTTCTCCTTTCATTCATAACCTTGAAGGTCTTTACTTGAGTAGTCACATATTAAGACCCCAAGCTGTCCACTGTGTTGACTATAAATCAAAAATAGGGATTGCAAATGCAACTTGCCTCTCTTCTAACACAATCTCTTATAAGGCAGAGTTTATTTTTTCCTTCTCCAGGGGATTGCCTAATATTATCAACTTTATGCTGATGAGTTGGCTTTGAATTGAAATTTCCACCTGAAACAGATTTCTCTTCAAATGATAACTGCATATTGAATCTCCTTCCTTGGCCAAGCACCAAAAGATCTAGGAAATGAACATGTTCTGTCCCTGTAGATAAAATTTTGTTTTTCTATAGTTTCTCTTATAGTTTGTCTTATTTTGAGGGAAATTGAAGTTTTGTTCATGTGGATTGTGAGATGAGGAAAAGTCCTATTCTTCTGGCCCTATTTTTTTTGCCTCCTTATAATAGTGCATACACAGTTATCATGATCCCAACTCCATTAATTTTTTTGTACCAACTGGGACATGTATCAACATATGTTAAGAGTTGAATAAAACTATTTGAAAATGCACAATTGCATTCTTAGCTCTCCACAGAGCCAGGTAAGTGACAATTGGATTTGACCCATTGTCTTTGTAGGTCCAAACTGAATCTTGCAACCCAATGCACACTCATGCAAGGAGGTCGGGGTCATGGTATATATTTCTAGTATTCTAGGATTACCTCTTGGGGCAATAGGGTTCTTCTAATGCTATTGGCTGAGGTCTCGGATTCTGGTATAACCCCCTCCCAATATCATTGTCCATGCCAGGAATATTTCCCCAGTGACAATAATCAATTAACATCAATTAGTTTTGACAAAGCACGGCTAGGTGATGCAGTGATTAGAGTTCTGGCTTGAAGTTAGCCACACTCAGCTTCATGAATTCAAATCTAGCCTCAGATACTCACTAGATGTATGCTGCTGAGCAATTCACTTAACCTCATTTTTTTCTCATCTGTAAAATGAGCTGGTAAAGGAAATGGTAACCATTCTAGTATCTTTGCCAAGAAAATTCTAAATAGGATCATGAAGAATCAGGCATGACTGAAAAACTGCAACTTTGAGAAAGGGTTATTTGTCAAAAAGATCCAGTAAAAACTAAAATCTAAAATATGCTTCCAAACTGAGCACACTCTCCTATCTACCACCTCTGTCCCTAAAGAGAATTGGCTCAATCTAAATAAGGTATCTGTGAACATTTACTCCACCAGATTCCTTTCCAGGGTAGCTTAATTGCTAAACAGGTCATTCCCTTGTTAAAGGGCAAGGTATCTCAGCGATCAGGTCATTACTCCTGGTGTTACAAGAGAAACTACATTCTGCATTCCTCATTTGGCTGCTATTAAACTCTGGTATGGACTCATTTCTGGCACATAAAAACTGAAGAGTAGACCTGCTCTCGAAAACTCAGAGTTTGGTTTGCCAATTGGTACCATTTGTATGTACTACTCAGCAACCAATCAAAAATCTTTCTTCCTATCTTGGCAGCAGACGGGCATCAGTCACTGAATCCCTCTGCATGAACCTAGGAGGGCATCTCTTGTAGTACACATCCTCATGTACTTTCAGAAGGAAACCTAGGAAAACCTCCAGAAGTAGGCAGACTCTCTACATGGACTAGCAGCAGCTGGTGCTTTCTCCAAGGACTGGGTCCTCAATAGCCAGTCTCCCATTTTAAAACAAGAGTAAACTTGGAAAGAGAATATTCTTACTGCAAAGATATATTCCCCCACTAGAAAGGAATGAAATCCAGAAATTATACAATGTAATTAGTATAATTTCAAAGTTCTCTCTGACTCAAATGTCCTGCTAATACCTTTTGATTCTTCATTTTAATATGCTATATGAAGTGGGGAAAAAAAAGACAAATTATAACAGAACTTTTATATTTTCATACGTAATCTTTTTGTCACTTTTCCATATAAAAAATATTAATGGTTTTATGGTTTTCAAGTTCCCAATATAATTTATGCATAAAAGAATATTTTTCCCAATTTATTAATACATTTAAATACATGTAAAATAAAGGCAGCTGGAGGGTACAATGAAGGGAGGACCAGACCTAGATACTTAGTAGCTCAGAAGTGACTGGGCAAGATACTTGTTTCCTCACCTGTAAAAAGAGGGATTGGATTAGTTTATCTCCTAGACCTTGTCCAGTTCTGGACTTGGGACCAGAATTACACCAGCTTCACATCTGTTCCTATGAACCTAATTATACTTGATGAGTAACTGAAGAGCAATGGGTCAAGGGATCACTCTTTACTTGGTTTATACAGACGACTAAGCTGACAGCTCCAGCCCTCCCCAGGATCTGGGAAGTGTTCTCCCACCGTCATTACCACTATTTGATCACCTCAATATTCCAGAGTTATCGTGATGCTCTGTGACACCTTGGCAAGTTCTTATGCTTGAGGCAACTCTCTTTGTGATGTCAGTGTGTTGATAAATTTGTACCGGAGCCTATATACACCGGGCAGTCTGGAAGGTACTGTATTCTCTGCCAAGGCTTAGTGGCAGAGAAGGTGATTATCTGTACTGGGAGGTGGATTTTTCAAACTGGAGGTTTGCTATGTCAATGAAATCAAAAAGGAGTCAAAAAAGAATGACAAGTAGCTTCAACCAGCAGTAAGTTAAAAATCATTTGATCTTAGAATACTCATGAAGAACACTCCCAGACACACACCCACACTTTCATGCTATTTTTTGTCCCTATGAGAAACTTCATCCATAAAACTAATTGAAAGAGGCTTCTCCTTGCAGGTCCTAATGAGCTCGTCATCCTCACCAAGACCACTTCCTGGAGCAAGTACCATAGTTTTCACAATGCCAGGGGAAAAAACCAACCACCCCTAGCTGGTATTTGGTTTCCTAGGATGAAATGTAGCTGGCATGAGGTTTTGAGGAGATGAAATATAGGCAGAGGGCTTCATCTCCACCCCTGATGGGAGAACCTCTCTAGTGGCAGCTGAAGCCATCATCTGTCAACTTGCTTTGCCTTCTCTTTGCTGTTGAAATGAAACAGATGGCTTCAATGAGAAAGAAGAGAGGAAATCAGCTCCTCATCCTTTCTGAGGCAGCCACTCACCACCCTTTCCTGTCTTGTGTTCTTTCTCCATTTGTCTCCAAGCTGTTTCAGGGTTAGGCCATTGACATAAGGCTTGGGCCTGAGAGATCTCTCGATTCTACCCATATGTAAAATGGCCCTAAGAAGAGAGAGAATGGAGGGAGGAGACAGGATGGATACACAGAGAAAGAGAAAGAAGAGAGAAAAATAGAGAGGACAAAAGAGACCAAGTGTGGGGGGAGAGAAAGAGGGGAATAGGGGAGGGGGAGAAAGCAGACAGAGGGTCAGGAGGAGATATAGAAATGAGAAACCATTCAGAGAGAGAAAGATAGAAATGGAAGGAGGACAGTAAGAAAGAGTAAGAGAAAGAGACAGTAAGAAAAGGAAAGAAATATAAAGGCAGTTGGAGACAAAGAGAGGGACAGAGAAAGATATATATATATATATATATATATATATACACACACACACAGAGAGAGAGAGAGAGAGAGAGAGAGAGAGAGAGAGAGAGAGAGAGAGAAACAAGGACAGTGAAAGATAGACTAGAGACAAAGTAAGAGGGGAAAAAGACACAGAATATGTGTTTTGGTTTTAAGAAGGCTTTGAGGTTTAAGTTTGACTCTACTACCTTCCAGCTGTATAACCATAAACCCATCACTAAGCTTTTCAAGACTCAAGTTTGTTTATCCATAAAAAGTGGACTACGATGTTTATGCTATTTCCCACTCAAGGGTGTTCAGAGGATGAGATGAGTGAAGCACTATATGGAAGGTCTTTGGCCAACTATCCAGCACTCTACTGATATAGGCTTTAATTTATGATCATAACATTTGGAGTTGGAGGATCCTTAGAAATCTTATAGTTCAGTCCTACAACTACAATTGAGGAATTAAAAGTCATTAAGATTTATCCCCCATTTCCTTAATGGACACCACCACCAACCACCAACATCAAGATCACCTGCCATACAAAAAACACAATAGTAGGTACAGGTTATCTAACATTTGATAGAGGTTTTATCTTGCAAGAACTTAGATTGAATTAAAGAGATAGAAAATTTCCCTAAAAGAAATATACTCATAGAGTTAGAAAGACCTCAGATTGTCTGGTTTAGTAAATCAAGGTAAATTTGGTGGTGGTTGTTTGTTGCGTTATTTTTCAGTCATATCTGATTCTTCATGACCAACTTTGAGTTTTTTGGGGCAAAGACCCAACTCACTTTACATATGAGGAATCTGAAGCAAACAGGATGAAATGACTTGCCTAGCATCACATGGTTAGTGTGTGTCTGAGACCAGATTTTAATTTAGTTTTTCCTGACTCCACAGTCAGTGCTCTATCAACTATATACCACCTAGCTGTCTTGTATTACTGATCTGTTAATAATTTGTGCTAGTTTCATTATATTTTATAAAAATATAGACTTCATTATATGCTAATGCTCCAAAACTAAATTATACCTGAGGAAAACTCAGTCCATTAACTCCTGTTACTGTTGCTCAAGATATCTTTCTATTTGGGGGCAACTTCCTAATCCAATAAAGTCTAAGGGCTATTAGCCAGTCTCTCAGGAGCTAACTTTTCCAAACTAAAAAAAAAATACTGTGTGACAGCATACAACACATCATCAAATTGTACCATGAAGATGCTGTGTTTGTGGTGGTGATAAGATTGGTTCTTCACTATTGGTTATCTCTAGGGTTTATTTCTCTGCCTTCTTTGGCACACTCAAACCATGGAAGACTATTTCCACAAAGATCTTTGTAGAAAGTTTCATCAAATTTCACTAATGTCTCACTCTAATGAAGCATATAAACTCCCTTGGTGTAATAATTAAGTTTTAGGATTAGTTTTCACTTCCAAACTAAATCCAAAGAAATCAGACTAAAACATATCCTCCTCTATCTGTAGGATGTAGCTCGAAAGAACTCAGAGACTCAAAAATTTAGATGAAAAAATAATTTCAGCAAAGTAGCAAGATATAAAGCAAATCCTCAGCATACCAACAGAGGACAAATCCCACAAGAAGAGATAGTAAAAGATATCTCATTCAAAATAGCTCTGGATAGTATAAAATACATTGGAGCATACATGCCAAAACAAATCTAGGAACTATAAAAACTTTTTATACAAATAAAATCAGATTTAAGTAACTGGAGAAATATTAGTTATTTGTTGGTAGGCAGGACCAGTATAATAAGAATGACAATTTTACTTAAACTCATTTAGCTATTCAATGTCATCCCAATTAAGTTATCAAAAAATATTTTTCTAAATTTTAAAAAGAACAAAATTCATTTAAAAGAACAAAAGACCAAAAATATCAAAGGAATTTTAAAAATTGTAAAGAAAGGAGATTAAGCAATACTAATCTTAAACTATAAGACTATAATCATCAAAACTATCTGGGAAGTGGCTAAGAAATAGGAAGGTAGAGCAATGGAACAAGGTAGACATACAACTTACATCAGTCAATGTAGTAACCTTATATTTGACAACTATAAATATTTTAGATTATGGGATAAAAAAATCATCCTCTTTTTAAAAATTGTTGGGAAAACCAAAAGGCAGTCTGACAGAAATTAGGCATAGATTAATGCATCAAGGATTTTTAGAACTCCTTAGGGATGTTCAGGTTGCCTGGGTTGAAATGTCCAGATACAAACACAAAGATAACATATCCCAAAGATAATTTGACTTTTGTGAGCACATGTTTATGACTTTCACTCACTACCTTAGAGATCAGTAGATCAGATTCCCCAACAGAAGAGGTAGCCCTAAGTTCTAGGATGTTCTTTCTTGGATATCTCTCACTAGTTCAACTGCATTATAAAATCAGAAGATCTCTATGAAGTCAGTATTCTTAGCATTATTTTCGCATGCTGTTATCTTATTAAAGTATTCTATTTTTAAAAGGAAAATGTCATAAACATCACTATATGAACATTATGAATTTCAGTGATTCATAATTAGGGAAAACCTTGTTTTATGCTGCCATACCTAAAATATTTCCTCTAACCTATAAGAGAGAGGAGGAGGAGGAAGGAGGAGAGAGATAAAGGAGAATGGGGGGAAGAAAGAGGGGAAAGGAGGAGGAGGATCTTTGTATCCTATTTGTATCTCAAAACACCTTCTCATTCAATGCAATAAACATTTGTGTGTTTGGTTGTTTGTTGTGTCTTGATTCTTTGTGACCTCATTCAGGGCTTTCTTGGGAGAGATAATGAAATGATTTGTCATTTCCTTTCTCCAGTTTATTTTATAGATGAGACAACTGAGGTAAGCAGAGCTAAAGTGAATTGCCTAGGGTCAGCTGAAAAATGTTTGAGGTCTTTCTGATTTCAAACCCAGTACTTTTATGCACTATGCCACCTAGCTTTCCTCACCCCAATAAATATTTATTAAGCATCACCTCTATGCATAAGCACTGTACTGAACACTGGAGATAAAATTAATAAAAAAGAAAAAATAAATAAATCTCTCAAGGAGTTCATAATCTAACAGAGTAAGGGAAGACAGTACCCCAAAGGTGGTAGGAATGCAGGTTGGGAGGCGATCAAAGGGTACCTAATATAGGCGCATGTTGTTCCATGGAACTGAAAACCAGAAGAGCAGCAGTACAGAGTGGAGGGACCTGAAAGCCCAACTTCTGCCCTCTTTTAAATGAAGGTTTTGGGGAGGATTTTGGAATTCTACCCTCCAACTTGCCAATCAGCAAAGAGAAGAGGATGAAGGAGGTGGTATCAATCAAAGTTTGAATTGGCAGCTTGGTGGTGAAATTAGAAGTGATGACTTTCACCTGTCAGGGTCATTGTCCTCTGTTGAGTTGAAACAGGAGTGGAGAGGCACTGTAAAATGGTCCTTGACTTTTGAGTGAAGAAAGCAAGGATGAAAGAACAATGCAACAATGATAAAAACGACAAAAATAAAACAATTATCAAAATGCAACAAAATTCTGGACAGCGAGGAAAAATGTTGATGCCAAATGATTAAAATTCACTTCTCTCTTTTGTTACCAACTAAATACAAAAATGGAAAATGACCATGAACTACAACAGCTGCAATCTCTGTTAGATGATTCTGTTTAAGTACTTTTAGACAGTATTTTTGCGAGTAGAAGTTCGTCTTGGGAAATGGCCATTATATGTAAAATGATGTGTATCTTTGAAAATATTTTTTGAAAGTTTATTGACTTTCATTGAGTAAATAAAAGTAAAATAAGGCATAAAAAAACCTTTATGCCTCCAGGGAAAAGTTTGTTTTAATCCATGGCAAGGAATAACTAGTCAGGTCACTAATAAGGATTCTATATTTATTTCTAACAAGACTCAACATTGCTTGTTTTTAATCAACTTATCTGTGTCCCAGGTCTATAATTGACTCTTCTGTGACTAACTAGTCCAATATATCCCTCGATGGATGAAGAAATTGAAGTCCACAGAGCTTAAGTTTCAGCCCTCTATAGGTTAAAGGGAAGTGGATTGCCTAAGGACATAGATGCATTAAAGATGAATATTTGAACCCAAATCCTGATTCCAAATTTGGCCTTCACTCTACTGTATGTCTCTTAAATATGAGCTTTTATTTTTTACATGATAATATATTCCACCCCCTAATTATTTCAGACTTGGAAATGAGTAAAAAGTTGTTCTTTTGCCTATGAATGTATGATCTGTATGATTGTGCTTCCTACTCAGTTGCTTCCAGATATAGCAAAAAGAAGTAGACACTGGGCTGAGCAAGATTTGTTCATGTTCCTTTGGTTTCAGACAGTCACCAGTGGGAAGAAGTATATGCCAAGGAAAGTAGAAAGTACTAGAAGTTTGTCTATTCCTGTGGGAATCATTGGAGGATATGATGCCACTGAGGTTCATTCATATGTGAGCACTGTGCCTCCTGCCTCTCTCTTCCCCTCACCAAGTGACTGATGATGAGGTACAATGAAGAAGAAGCTCCTTAATGACAGAGCCTCTGTGGTTCAGTGACTACAAAATTTGACCATGCCCAGCCTCTCTACTCTCTTCTCCAAGTGATATTTCAACTCATCTCTTAAACACATCCTCTGCACCAATGATACATGAAGGAGGTCAGGGCTCTGTTTTTCCCCATTAGCAAATTGGCAGCTTTCCATGTTTTAGGGAAAGAATTGCACCTTATAAATAATGATATATATCTAAATTTCTTCATGACTTGTATTTCATGACAAGAATTAGCCAACATACATGTGCTAGATGAAGCCTAAAAATGAATTCAACAATTAGTGACCTAGCATCTATGTGTGGTTTCTTAAGGGCGCTGAGAATAAAATTATAGAAATGGAAAAGGAGTAAGCTATAGTAACATAATTTACAGTAAATAATGAAGGCAACCTTCATTATCCCAGATAAAGCATTGAATTTAGAGTCCAAGGATTTTATCTCTTTATCTCTTTACACTACTTACAATAAAAACTAACCTCCATTTATTATTTTGTCCTTGTATCCCTAGCACCTAGTATAGTCTCTCAGATATACAAAAGATTAATAGACATTTGTGGAATAAATAAGTCATTTTATGTCTCTCATCTTTGAAAGGTTTGGGTGGTCAGATGGTGCAGTGGAGAGAGTTCCAGGGCTGAATTCAAATCTAGATTTAGATACTTCCTCTGTGGTCCTCTGTTTGCCTTAGTTTTCTGATCTGTAAAATGAGAATAATAACATTTTCTCATGGTTGTCTTGAGATAATATTTGCATAGGATTCAGCACAGCACTATCTAATGTTAGCGGTTATAGATGACCCCCCAAATCTCTCTCATCTTTAAGGCTGTCATCACATCTTGTCTAAACAGGATACCAAATTAGGGATTTTCTAACTTGTTCCAATGCCAGATCCTTGGCCAGAACAGATGCAGTGTAAGACCAATTGTCTTTCAGAGAGGAGAATCTGGATACTCCGAAGAAGAGAAATAGAAATTCCAAGACCAGATGGACTGAAAGAGAGAAGAGCCATTGACTCCTTTGTGATCTAGCCAGGAAACCTTGGATCAGGTTAGGAAGAAGGGTTTGATATTCCTCCAGAAACTAGGAAAACAAAGCCCCAGCTGGCTTTTTGAGTCTTCACTCTGCCTTCTCAGTTTCCTGGTGACAACTCCCCTCAGGAGACTTTATTCCTGTTACACAATAAATTAATTTATGTCTCACACTAGTTAATCCCTGTTGGTGCCTTTTGTGGCATCTGCTAACTCTAGTTCATTTTCCTCTCCTTGATTGGTGCTACAACCACCCTGGGTATGTGTATTAAGGGGACTTGTCACCTTCACCACTGGACACTATTTGCCATGAAATGAGTCTGGCATATTCTTCCATCTTTCTGACAGAGCACTAATATATTAGAGACTGTGAGAGGGAGATAGAGGGAGATATCTGAGCTCATGGATTCTTGTATCTAGCAGGAAGAAACAGCTGTGAAAGAAGTGCATTATCCTTATCACCTCTTTCTGAGACTCTTTATATCGATAACCCATTGCCTTGCCTTATTCAAACTACCCAATGAAATCATGCAAACACTGAAATTAGCTTCCCTGGGAATTATAGATCTCCTTCCTCTCAGAATAATAGGAATAGCACAATAACCAACTTAAGGAATTCTTGAAGCTCCTGTCTCCCATACAATATCATGACCATTTAGTTTCTTTTTTGTTTGTTTTTGCAGGGCAATGGGGTTGAGTGACTTGTCCAAAGTCACACAGCTAAGTAATTATTTAGTGTCTGAGATCACATTTGAACTCAGGCCCTCATGACTCAGGGGCCAATGCTCTATCTACTGTATCACCTAGCTGTCCTTCTCCCATTTATGTGTGAAAAAAAATCCATTTTCTAATTTTCTAATTCTGTAACTAAAGCATTTGTGAACCTTGGTTTAATGCAAAGACAGCTCACATACCAGTTTAACCCAGCATGAATTCCCCTAGAAGAAATCATGCCTATCAAGCCTCATTTCCTTTTTAAAACATTTTTGACAAGTTATAAGACTGGTTGCTGATGAATGAGACTGGAATGAATTTTTAAAAAAGGAAATTGACTTAATCTCCTAACAGACATTTAATAAGAGATTGGTTATTGATATTTCAAATCAGCTCTCTGTATGCAATTACTAATCCCAATTAACCCTACATTAGAAGGAAGGCTATTGATAAGAAGATTTGGCATACATTACAACAGCTCAAAGTTGACTTATTCATGCAAGCTAACCACACTTTAAAATGGGAAGGAACAAAGGAAACAACAACCACAAAGGAAACTACAGGAAAACCACAACAAAGGACATCATAGAACTTTAACTGACAAATATTTTTTTTTTTTCCCATTGAGGAGGTCAAAATGACCCAGAAACTACCTCACCCTGAAAATATGTAGTCTGCTTGCAAAATGGAGAGTCACAGCAGCCTAGTGAATCTGGCTGTGAAGGTTAAATTCAATCCAAAACCTTTCAAAGGAAAATAGTGAGAGATAATAAAAACAGTTTTGCCTCAAAGATTAGTAGAAAGAAGGAAAGCAAAGCTTGAGTTGGCAAAAGCTCTTTTTAATGGAAATAACACTAAATGACCCAAGAACCAATTAAGTCATATGATCTCAAAAGTATAAAGACAGAAAATGGAACTGTTTTGTAAGCATTTTTATTGGAAACTATTTTCTTTATCAATGATAGTGAAATCCCCATATTTGAATTCTAAGAGCTCAATGCCCAATACATACAATACATGTGGAAGTACCTAAAGAGTCTCCATTTAGCTTTTGATTAAAGATATCCTTTGAAAGACAACCTTCCACCCCTCAAAACAACCAACTTTTGGACAGTTCTACTTGTTGCAAAGGTTTTCCTTAAATTTCCTTACAAATTTCCTAAATGTGTGTCTTTTATAAATGCATCCTTTGTCTTTAATTCTGTCTCCTGAAGGCAGGCAGAACAAGAGCACTTGCATAGTCTACTTCATGGGTCTATCAGGAAGATTACATTAGGAAATCCAAAGACTGGTTGGTAGTGCCCTGTATACTATAATCCTAGAAAATCTCCTTATGTCTGCCAATTCTAATCTTGTTCTTATTAGAATGATGGAATCAATTCTAGACTACACAATTTGGAAGGAGAACATTACCAAATAAACTTTAAATTGGACCATATGAGTTATAAGAAAGGATTAAGGAAGCTAAGAGCTGAGGCCATTTCATTAAACAAATGAAAGGGTATTTCACAGATGGCAGGGACCTGCTGACTATATATCTCTACTGAGCATTAAACAAACAAAAATCAGAAAATAGGCATGAGCCCATCAGCCTGAGTGATTTAGTTCAATACTATCATCTTGATCATTATTATTACTAATAATATATCTATTATTATTCTAATGTTATTTATTTTAATATTGAAGATGATATCATTAATAGGAGCAATATTTACCTTAAAGCAAACTATAAATATGTTATGTCTAAATAAATGAAAAGATCACAGACTTAAAACTGAAATGAAATCAGAGGCCGTTTGGTCTAGCTTCATCATTTTACAAGGAAAGAAACTGATGCTAAGAATTTAAGGAAATGGTATACCCAAGATCACACAGCAAGTGTCAGAAATGGGCCTTTTCAAGGACTTTCGAATTGTGAAGTCTGTACACTCTCTCTGTTATTCCACATTGCCTCTCTAATTCAGCCCTCTGGGATGAAGCAGAGTCAACCTAAGTTATTCCTTTTCTCTAACAAACCTGCACATTCTTGAAGGCAGTTTTCATGTCTTCTATAAGGCTTCTCTCCTACAGCTTAAATAAACATCCTCAATTCAATCTACCTTAGATATTCTTAACCACTTTGTTTCAGAGTATCTATTGCTATGGCTTCCTAATTAATCTCTAAGCCTCTTGTATGCCCCCTCTGCAATTCATACTTAATAAACTGCTAAACTGATAATTCCTAAAGTATAGGACCAACCATGTTATTCCTTTGGTCCATATGTTTTATCTTTTAGGATCAAATGCATTTTGGTATTTAAAGATCCTCACAATCTGATTCCAAGTTATCTTTCCATCTAAGTTCCTTAGGAAGCCTCTTGGTTCTTTCTTCCCCTAACTTGGACACACAAATCCCAGGGAAATGGAAATGATGATGATGATGATGATGACTTAGGGCAACCTTGAGATTCTGTACTCATAACACTTAGATTACATAGTGAACCCCATGGATATCTTCATTATTACCAATCAGGAGACAATATTTAGCTCTTAGTATAAACATTTGCTAATATGGCAGAGTAAAACAGTAGCTATAAAATATTTCACACCATGAACCAGAGGTATACACTCACAAAAGCACATTTATCATGAATAGTGGATTCAAAATTCATCTGCAATACTATTAAGACACACATATCAGATACAGTTGTGACAAAAGTAATTTGGCTTCTGGGACTGCCAAAGAATCTGTTCCTCCTTTTAGGAGCAATGTCTATGTTGGGTGAGATCAGTTAGTTAGATCTGCTTCTTTCCATAGTCCAGCTCTCTTCTCTGCTATCAAGATTTGAAATTTCCAGGGGCGGAGCCAAGATGGCGACAAGAAGGGATGGAGTCTTAGGAGCTCTCTGATAAAATTCATCAGCTAAAGACTCTAACTAAACTTTCGAGAGACAGAACCCACAAAGGGACCCAGTGAGGCAGTTCTTCTACTCAAGGTAACCTGGAAAAGAGCAGAAAGGCTCTGCTCCCCGGGGTCAGAGGGGTGGCCCACCGGAGGGGCGGCCCACCAGAGCCAAAGAACCTCAGCCTCCCGGAGGCAGCCCCAGGGTGCTGGGGGTCTCAGCTCACAGCAGCGGGGGAGTCTCCTGAGCTGCACCCCAGGGAGCACCGGGCACAAAGTGGGGGAACAGCAGGGGGACCTCTGCCAGAGCGAGCACATGGAGCCCAGCCCTCAGGGCACATGGCAAGCAGCATCTTCTTTCCCCAGCCCTGATCCAGGAAACAGAAGCCGGTAGAGCTGGTAAGCAGGAGCCCCCAGGGCATGAGCCCATTGAGCTGAGGGAGGGGAGTGAAGAGAGACTGTAGAGCTCTGTCCTCTGCACCTGGAACAGGACTCTGGGGCTCTGACCACATTCAGATCCTGACCACAGTCTAGGCCCCCCCATAGAACAGCAGCCCCCCCCACATCAGCCCCTTGGCAGAGAGGGGCGCTTATGGTCATTCACAGACCAGGAGGGAGGACAGAACCTCACACACTGAGACCCTTGTGGGAGTGTCCCAAAAGCTCAAGAAACACCCCAAACCAGGCCCAGGCTGGGAAAATGAGCAAGCAGAGAAATAAAAAGAAGACTATTGAGAAATATTTTGCAAATGAGCCCAAGAAGGACCAAAATACTCAGTCTGAAGATGAGGAAGCACAAGCTCCTGCATCTAAAGACTCCAAGAAAAACAGAAATTGGGCTCAGGCTATGACAGAGCTCAAAAAAGACTTTGAAAATCAAATGAAGGAGTTGGAAGAAAAACTGGGAAAAGAAAGGAGAGAGATGCAGGAAAAACATGAAAATGAAGTCAGCAGCTTAGTCAAGGAAATCCAAAAAAACGCTGAAGAAAATAGCATGCTAAAACTAGCTTAGGTCAAATGGATAAAACAGTTCAAAAAGTTATTGAAGAGAAGAATGCTTTAAAAAGCAAAATTGGCCAGATGGAAAAAGAGATAAGAAAACTCTCTGAGGAGAACAAATCCTTCAGACAAAGAATAGAATTCAGGGAGATTGATGAATTTAACAGAAATCAGGAATCAATACTTCAAAACCAAAAAAATGAAAAATTAGAAGAAAATGTGAAATATCTGATTGGAAAAACAACTGATAATGGAAAACAGACTTAGGAAAGATAATTTAAAAATTATTGGAATACCTGAAAGTCATGATCAGGAAAAGAGCCTTGACATCATTTTCAAAGAATTACTACAGGAAAATTGCCCTGATATTCTAGAAGCAGAGGGCAAAATAGAAATGGAGAGAATCCACCGATCCCCCAGAGAAAGAGATCCCAAACAACCAACCCCTAGGAATATTATAGCCAAGTTCCAGAACTCCCAAGTCAAAGAAAAAGTATTACAAGCAGCCAGAAGGACACAATTCAAATATCGTGGAGCTGCAGTCAGGATCACACGGGACTTAGCAGCAGCTACATTGGAAGCTCGTAGGGCTTGAAATACAATATACCGGAAGGAAAAAGAGCTTAGAATGCAGCCAAGAATGAACTACCCAGCAAGGCTGAATGTCCTCTTCCAAGGAAAAAGATGGACTTTCAATGAACCAGGGGAATTTCAAAGGTTCCTTTTGGAATGGCCAGAGCTGAACAGAAGGTTTGATCTTCAGATACAGGACTCAAGTGAAGCATGGAGACTGGAGGAGAGGCGGGAAATATGAGGGACTTAATGATGATGAACTGCATGTATTCCTGCATAGAAAAATGACACTGATAATACTCATATGAACCTTCTCAGTTAATAGAGCAGGTAGAGGGAGCTTTTATAGTTGAAGCACAGGAGAAAGCTGAATTCAAAGATAAAATATAGTGTAAAAATGGAGTCAATAGAAAAAAAAAGGGAAATGGAATGGGAGAAAGAAAAAGGAGAGGGGGAATAGTCCAAGATATTTCACATAAGATTTTTTTTTATTACAATGAGCTATTGAAATGATATGGAAGGGGGGAGGCAAGGGGGAATGAGGGAAATTTTGCTCTCATCAGAGATGGCTAGGAGAGGAAACAGCAAATATACTCAATGGGGTATAGACATCTGGAGTAAGAAGGAGGGGGGAGCAGGGGGAAGGGGTGGGGATGGGAATAAAGGAGGAGAGGATGGACCATGGGGGGAGAGTGGCCAGATATAACACATTTTCTTTCTTACTTCTTGCAAGGGGCTGGGAATGGAAGGCCTGCCCAGGACCACAGGGCCAGGTGGATTCTGGGCCTAAGGGGTGGTATGGGGGCTCAGGGCTTCTTGGCCCCGGGACCAGGGATCTGTCTGCTGCACCACTCAGCTACCCTACAGCAGAGTCAGTGAAAGGCGAGAGAAAATAGAGTACATGGTAGTGGAGAAATAAAGAAGGAGGGAGTTGCGATCAGCAATGGCAACGGTGGAAAAATATGGAAATAACTTTTGTGATGGACTTATCATAAAGAATGAGATCCACCCATGACAGAGTTGTTGGTGTTGGAACAAAGACTCAAACACATTTTTTGTTATGATTATTTGGGGGAGGGTGCAGGGCAAGTAGGGCTGGAGGGACTGCCTGGGGCCACATAGCGGGGTGATCTTTGGGTGTCTGGGGCCGGATTTGGACCCAGGTGCTCCTGGCTCAAAGGCCAATGCTCTGTCTGTCACCCAGCCACCCCTAGTATTATTACTATTTTATTTTATTTTGGGTCTTTTTTTTCTTTCTTTCTTTTTTTTTTTTTTTTTGGTTTTTGCAGGGCAGTGGGGATCGGGTGGCTTGCATGTCACATGGCTGGGTGATTGTTGGGTTTACGAGGCTGGATGTGGACTCGGGTGTTGTGGCTCCAGGGCTGTTGCTTCGTCCATTGCGCCACCTGGCCATACCTACAATTATTACTATTATTATTTTTTTATTTTAATTTTTTTCCTCTCCCCTTTCCTTTTTTCGCCCAAACAAGTCTATCTATATTCATGGGGGAGGAGGAGCGGTATTTTGTTTACTTGTAAACAAGAATATTTTATTGATGTAAAAAAATTTGTACAAAATGAGAATAAAAAAATAAATTAATAAAAAAAGATTTGAAATTTCCAAGCTGCTTCCTTTCTCAGGTGACTGACTTCCTATCTATCCATGAGTCTTTAGTTCTTGAATCACTTCACCAAAGCTTTCTCCTGCATGCCATTTCTTTTAACTCAATAGAATACCATCATATGGCCACAACTTGTTCCATTTATGTCTCAATTCATGGACATCCCCTCAGGTCTCTGCCACCACAAAGTGAGATGCCATAAATATTTTTTGTGAATGGGTCATTTTCTCTTTTCTTTGATAACTTGTGGATACATACCTAGTAGTGGTTGCTGGGCCAAAGGAGATGCACAGTTTTATAGTCCTTCGGAAATAACTCCAAACTGTTCTCCAGAATTGTTAGATCATTCATTAGTGTGCCTATTTTTCCACATCCCCTCCAAATGTTGGTTTATTTTCCGACATGTTAACCTATCTGACAAGTGAGGTGATACCTCAGCGTGATTTTACTTTGTCTTTCTCTAATCAATAATGAGAGATTAGATATCAAGGGTTGGAAGAATGAATTAGTGTTGAAAAAGTAGAGATAGTGAGTGTTCACCCTTCTTTATAGGATCTTAAAAGTGAATAGGAGAACTAACAGATGACAGCTGTAATGAATGGAAAGCAGATCAAGGGATTTTTATAAAGATAGAAGAGACAAATGTGGATAAAAGAAATAAAGAGAAAATGAAGAGAAGAGAAGAAATGATCAATGGGTAAGCTTCTTCTGAAGATGGGAGAGGATTGAATCAAACCCATAAGAAGAGGGATTAACCTTCACAGGAAGGATCATTTCAGCTCTGTAATAGTTGGCACATCCGAGAAAAGAGTAATTCTGTAATTCAGGGAGGTCAGGTTCAAATGACACCTCTGTAATTTACAACCCAAGACTTGGTTTAGATAGTAGTTGTTCTGAAAAGGGTTCCAGGAGATTTAATGGATGGACCACAATGTGATCAACAGTGCAATATGGCAATCAAAAAATCTAAAACAATCTTGGGTTATTTGGGAAAACATAGTTTCCAGGAATAAAAAACTTCTAGTGCAGTTTTGTTCTGTCCTTGTCTGACTCCAAGTGGAATATTATTTTCAATTCTGGGCACCATATTTTTAAAAGGACATTTATAAATTGGTGTTGGTGAAGTTCCTTAAGCTTATAGCATATGATGACTGGCCATGTTTAATATAGAGAAAATAAACCTAAGTGGGAGGGGAAGATGATATTTTTGTATTTGAACGATTATCATATGAAAGGATTTCATTTGTTCTGTTTAGCCCTAGACAGAGAACCAGGAACAATGAGTGGAAACTACTAGGAAGAGAATTACCTAACAATTAAAGCTAACCAAAGGCAGAATGGCTTGCTTTGAGAGGTGATGAGTTCATTGCACAGTTCCCATTTGAGATCTATTTGGCAAAGATACTGGAGTGGTTTGTCATATCCTTCTCCAGCTCATTTTAAGGAAGCTATTTGGCATGGTGGAGAAAACTCCAAGCCTGGAGTAAGGACCTCTCCTGAGTCCAATTTTGGCCTTGGACACTTATTAGCTATATGATTCCAAGGCAAGTCTCTGAACCATGTTGCCTCAGTTTTCTTATCTGTAAAATGAACTGATAAAGGAAAAGGTTTACTCCAGTTGTTTTTTTGCAAAGAAGTCGCCAAATATTATGATGAAGAGTCAAACACAATTGAAAATGACTGAACTGAATCATCTCCAGCTCATTTTACCAATGAGGAAATTGAAGTAAACAGGGATAAATGATTTGCCTTTATTTAGTAGTTTACCCCCCCATGTAGTTTAAACAAATTTTAACTTTCATTTTTAAAACTTTTAAGTTCTAAATTCTCTCCCTTCCTTCCAACCTACACCCCACCCCCAGTATGAAAGGCAGCAATATGATATAGGTTTTAAATGTGTAGTCATGAAAAACATTGCATTTTGTGAAAGAAACCATGAACAAGGAGATTTTGTTTTTTAATTTTTGCAAGGCAATGGGGCTAAGTGGCTTGCCCAAGGCCACACAGCTAGGTAATTATTAAGTGTCTGGGGCTGGATTTGAACTCAGGTACTCCTGACTCCAAGGCCAGTGTTTGATCCACTGCGCCACCTAGCAGCCCCAACAAGGAAATTTATAATAAGTTTTTTTTTTTTCTTGGTGGCAAGAAATCTCAAGAAAAATAAAGTTAAAAAAGGATGCTTCAATCTGTATTCAGATACCATCTCTGGGAATGAATAGCATTCTTCATCATAAGTCTTTCAGAGATGTCTTGGGTAAGTTAAGAATTCACAGCTAATCATCTTACAATATTTTTGTTACTTTCCACAAAATATATTTCATTTTGCATTAGCTCATGTAAATCTTTTCTTTCCTGAGTTTTTTCTGAGAGCATCCTGCTAATCATTTCTTACAGAACAATAGTTTTCCATCATAATTTCCAACTATAATCTATTCGGTCATTCCCCAACTGATGGGCATCCCTCAATTTCTTTCTTTTTCTGTTTGTATGTTGTTTGTTTTGCAAGGCAAAGGGATTCAGTGACTTGCCTAAGGTCACACAGCTAGGTAATTATTAAGTGTCTGAGTTTGGATTTGAACTCAACAGGGCTGGAACTCTATCCACTGCAACATCTAGCTGCCCCCATCCTCTCAATTTCTAATTCCTTGCCACCAGAAGAAAAAAGCTGTTGTAAATCGTGTACATATAGATCCTTTTTCTTTTTGTCTTTCATCTCTTTTGGGATACAGACCTCATAGTGCCTTTGCAAGGTCAACTAGCCCTTTGGGCATCATACCAAATTACTCTAGAGAAGAGTTAAATCATTTCACAACTCCATTAACAATGCATTAATGTCTCATTTTCTCTACATGTCCTCCAAAATTGTCATTTTTCCTGTTTGGTCCTATAAGCCAATCTATTAGGGATAAGGTAGTCCATCAGAATTGCTTTAATTTGCATTTCACCAATCATTAGTGTTAGAACATTTTTAATATTCTTGATAATATTGATAACTTTATCTGTAAACTATTCAAATCTTTTCATCATTTATCAATTATTTTTATTTTTATAAATTTCATCTGAATTATTTTAAAGTATTATTTTTATTTTTATAAATTTGACTCATTTCTTTATTAGTTTAAGAAATAAGGCCTTTATCAGAAAATCTTGCTTCAAAATTTTTTCAGTTGCTCTTGATAAATGTATTTCCCTCCATCCTATTCCTCTCCCCTTTTATTCTATTCTGTCTCTCCTTTTACCCAGTCCCTCCTCAAAAGTGTTTTACTTCTGATTACCCGCACCCCCAGTCTGACCGCCCTTCCATCATCCTCCCCTTTTTGCTTATCCCCTTTCCTCTTACTTTACTATAGGATTAGATGGATTTTTAAGACCCTATTGAGTGTGTCTATTATTCCATCTTTGAGCTAATTCTGATGATAGTAAGGTTCATTCATTCCCTTTCTTCCACTCCACTATAAAAGGTTTTTCTCACTGAGGGTCAGATTTGAACTCAGATCTTCCTGACTCTATCCACAGAGCCATATAGCCCATTTGTGAGTTACATAATTGTAGGAGGTTTTTTTAAGTAAGGATTTCACAAACTGAACACTGAAATCCCTTCTTCCTCAATCACGATGAGGACTTGGCAGGAGTGAAGCAGTATGCAAGAAGGGAATTTCAAGGATTAAGGTGTTTGTGCTTATTAATGGCAGAAGGAGAGGGAGAGGGGGCCCAAGGAAGTGAAGGAGTAGGATTATTCTAGATAGTGATGAGAAAACTGGGAGAAGTATTAAAGGAGAAAGTTTGTCCAGTGAAACAATGCAAATCAGGATTATTGGGAATAGAGGTCATAATATGCTAAGCATTAGGTAAATACAAATTGGCCCCAGAATGCCAATTAAAAATCTGATAAGATGATTCTTTGGATGATGATACCTCTCAAGTGGAGTTCACTGACAATTATTACTGCTTCACTGTGTCTGAGTGTTTGAGTATCCAATTTGTTATTACTATAGACTATAGGGACTAAATTATTCTCTCTCTATATATTGTATTCCTTCTGTGTAGTGTAAGCTTCTTGAGGGCAAGAACTATGCCATTTCTTAACCTAATACGCATTATTCTTATCCTGGTACCACTTATTGTGTGTTAAATTAAAAGCAGTGGAGATTTGAAAGACTGAAAAAGTCTTATCCAGAAGATCACTCTAAGACCATTAGACCCTTCTAGTTCCAAATATGTGATTTTTAAGTCACCTTTCTAAAGCCACATGATAGTTGGCCACCAATATTTGAAGGGATGTTATGTAGAAAAGAGATTAGAATTTTCTTGTGGCAGTGGGATGGGGAGGGAGGGAAGGTAGGAGAAGGGGTTGAAGAGGAAGATGGAGAGAAAGATTTATTAAGCACTGTGGGTCAGGCACTATGGAACAATATTTGTCTATTGCAGAGAAGCAGGTCGTGGCTTGGTTCTGGAAAAACCTCCTAATAATTTGAGTTCTCCAAAGCAGAATGGACTAGAATCTTCAGGCAGTGATTGGATGCCCAGCTCTAGGTAATATGGTAGAGGGGAATCTTTTCAGATATGAATTGATCTGAAAGTCCCCAAGGACCCTATCAAGTCTAGGCCCATGACTCTGGGAAGTGTCTCTCCCTCTTTTCATCTATGCTTTTTTGAATGTAACTAGAATACCAGAGTATAATACTCTGATAAAGAGATGCCAGTGGTAATGGATAGGCAACTTTGGAATCAGGACCTCTAGAGAAGGAGAGTCCAACAGCTTCCCTGGCAACCCATTCCATTTTGGAAGAGTTTCAATAGTTCAGAAGTTCATTCTTACCTTAAGACCTATGCTCAAGTCATGCCTCTGATTCATGTTAGATGGGGGACCAGGAGGGAATCATGTATCCTTGGAGCATCCAGACACTATAGAAAGTTAAAAGTTGAGGAGCAGCTATTCAAGAAGGAAGCTTTTGCAAGGGTTAATGACATAGATGAAATCACAGGTCAAGTCTCTCTCTGTCTAATCTATCTAATTTGAGTGCCTGTACGTATAATGACAGATGATTTATAAATGGGAAAGGTATGAGGCATAGAGAGAAGGGGGGGGGGGGAGATAATTGCTTCATGCTTCAGAAAAAGCAAGTTAAGAAGCAAATCTGTGTTCAAGGGATTTTCAGATAGAAGCTTTCCATTTTCTCCATGATGCCCCCAGCTGGTCATTTAATGGGATGAATAATGAAGTTTAAAATATATTTTTTTCCTACCTTGGCCTCATTTTCTGCCTTCAAGGCCTCAGGCAAAAGATGGAACTGAAGTTGGGACTCTGTCAGAAACAATTGAATTTGGAAAGTCACCCCCTCTCCCCCCACACACACCCCACCCTACTACCCCAAAAAAGAATGCAAGCACCAGTTGAGAAACCAGAGTTAAGAGACATCTGTATTGGAGGAAAGATTGCCAGTAGGATTCCCCCGGGCACTGGGGAAGTGGGGGGACAGGGTTGGGAGGGAAGTGAAGAAAACTCACGTAGTAAAGAGAGTAACAGAATATATCATCCACTTGCAATTTCCCCTGATGCTTCACAAGAAGATGGAGGTGATCCTGGGATGACAGAGGTGAGACAAGGGAAACTCTGATCACTCCCACCAAACTGGAAAGGCTTTGATCACCTGCTCAGAAACCAACCCAGATAAGTTCAGAAAGCCTTAGTCACTGGAAAGTTGACCCAACAATCAACAAAAGTTGATTCATTAAATATCAGACACCAAAAACTCACTGCTACCTCCTACCTGAAAGCTAACAAAAGCTTCCCACTATTTGTCAGTATTTACTATTAACTATCTGGACCGAATGTCAGAGATCCTTTTGTTCAGTCCTCTTATTGAAAGATGAGTATGCTATGATCCAGAAACCTGGAATCATCGAGGCGGTGGCAAAGTCCACTGACTGGTTCAACTCCTCTGACTCCAAAGCAATCAACCAATAGGAATTCATAAACTGTTTATAACATTCAAGGCATTGTGTTAAATGATGGGAATGTGAAGAAAGACAAAAACTCCCCAAATGATATGGGGAGATAATATGCAAAAAAAGTGTGCATAGAGGACAGAGATGTATATGTAAAATAATATCATGTGTGTATATATCTATATCATTCACTTATTTGTATGCATGCATATATGTATTTAGGCATGTGTATATACATAGCATGCATACATGAGCACACATATTAATTTTCACTGACTATTGGTGACCTATATGCACATATGCTCATATGTGTACATTTCTATATATTTCTGTATTGTGCAAATTATTTACATGAACGTGTATATGCCTGCTTAATCAAATGCATGCATACATGGCTATATTGTTGTGTGTGTGTATGTGTATTGCATTATACAAATATGTATGTGTGTTGCATGTCTTTTCTATGACATACATACACACATGTTTGTATATTTATGCATACACATATAAATTGGTAGTGAAAGTAAAGTAAACTTAAGTAAGATAATCCAAGAATCTCTTTCCCTCTAGCATGCTGCAGGAGGTGAGGGAAGGGAAGGAGGTAATCTTGAACATAGAATTCTTTCCTTAGGTGAGGACTAGAATTCCCAAAGGTTGTGTGCCACCTAGCAACTTCAAATCACACCCTGATTTAGGAGGCTTTCCAGGTAAGGAGAAAAGCCCACCGCAGCACTTGAACTCAGAGCTCTTGGCATCCTTGAAGGATGCAGATTATCTCAGAAGGTGGGAGGTAAATCAGGAGAGGAGGCCTCTTAGAAAAGCAACAGAGAAGGAAACTCTGTGGGAAAGAGTCATGAAGAAGGAGCAGGGAGCCAGGCTTTAACAGACCCCACCAGTCAGGGAGACAACTATCTAGACCTCTCAACAAAATGTGAATCTCCTTGGAGTCCGAGGAGCCTGGAAACAAGGGCCACCAGGTGGCAGCAGAGGCTCAGCTACAGACACCATGGGTGGTTGGCCCACCAAATTTTTGGTTTTCCTGGTTTGTGGACACACGCTGCTTCCTCTAAGGATGCTTTCCTTAATGATCACCTAGAGGAGGGATCGGATCAAGGGTCCCAGATGGCAGAATCAAGAACAGTAGATAGAAACTATAGAAAAGCACATTTGACTTTCAATGCTTATCTCAATCCAGGAGTGTGCTGTTAAATGTTTAACACCCAGCTCTCAAAAGAAAAAAATGTACTGCAAAAGCCAATCTTTTGATTTGAACCTGTCTGCATTATTAATATTTTCTCCAACACTTTCTTAAGTCTGAATAATCAACAAAACAATGAATGGGTTTTTAGCATTTGCAGGATTTCCCAGAAATAAAAGTTCATGCTGAAAATTTAACAATAGACTCTCTCAATCTGGTTCTGTGGGAAGGTAAGGGGAAACTAAGGGGAGGTGGTACTATTTTTTATTTATTTTTAAAATTCCCCCCCCCGTTACATGCAAAAACAAGTTTTGCATTTATTTCCAAAACTTTGAGTTCCAAATCCTCTCCCTTCCTCCCACCCCATTCCCCACCAGTAAGAAAGCAATATTTTTGGTGTAGGTTAAAAATGTGTAGCCATGAAAAACATTACTCCAATAGTTATGTTGTAAAAGTAAGCTCAATGCCCCCCCCACACACACACACACACATCAAAAAAAAAAAAAAAACTTCAAGGGAAAAAAAAGCCTGCTTCAGTCCATATTCCAACCCTATCAGCTGTCTTTGGGATGGCTTAGCCTTCATCATCCCGAGCCCTTTGGAGTTCTCTACGGTCTGTCCCAGCATTGCTGAGAGAAAGTGGGACATTCACGGTTGATCATCCTGCAACACTACTGCTACATTGCATCCAGTCCGCCTGCCATTGCATCTGCTCATGGAAGGTTGTAATGAGAGCATCCTGTTCATCATTTCCTGTAAGAGCACATTTCATCACAATCACATACCATACTTTGTTCAGCCATTCCCAACCACTGGGTATCCCTTCAATCTCCAGCTCCCCACCACCAGAAGACAGATTCTTTTCTTCCCGTATTTCATCTCTTCTGGAATATAGCCCTGGCAGTGGCACCACTAGGTCAAAGGGTAGGGATGGGTATATAGCCCTTGGGGAGAGTGGTATCCTGAAAATTTGGAGAAGATACAACACATACATGATCTCATATAAATTATACTATTATACTAATTATACTATACTATATACTAAAAATCAATCAAAGGTAATTTGAGGAGACACGCCCTAGTGTCTGGGAGACCAGAAATGACTCAATAAAGAAGGTTGTGATTGAGCTAAGTCTTGAAGGAGATCAAGGATTCCAAAAGCTAAAGATGAGGATGGAGTGCGTTCCAGACATGAAGGACAGTCAGTGCAAAGGCGTGGAGATGGGATATGGCATAGAAGTCTATGAAGAACCAGGAAGGCCAGTATGACTAAAAGAGTATAAAGATGGGAAAAATATATAATGAGTTTGTCACAACAAGAAGACAACTTCTAAAAGATTTTAAATGTCATAAAGGAGTTTCTATTAGATCTTAGAAGTAATAGGGTAGGGCAGCTAGGTGGCACAGTGGATAGAGCACTGGCCCTGGAGTCAGGAGGATCTGAGTTCAAATATGACCTCAGACACTTGATAATTGCCTAGGTGTGTAACCTTGGGCAAGTCACTTAAACACATTGCCTTAAATTAAAAAAAAATTAAAAAGTAATAGAACCCTATTACTGAAAGGGGAATGAGGTTGCCATGGTTAAAACTCTTCATTAGGAAAGTGACTTTCTCAATTGTGAAGAGGATGGAATAAAATGAAAAGAAATTTGAAATTCAGACATCAGAAATAAAGGTATTATAATAGTCTAAGTGAGAAGTGATATGGGCCTATCCCAAAGCAGTAGAGACACAAGGAGGTACGGGAGATATAAATTGGAGGGAAAGATTTGACAACAGAGGATGATCCCAAAGTCTCAAGCCTGGCTTGACTGGGAGAGTGGCAATGTCCTTGATAGTAATAATGAAGATGGGAGGATTTAGGGACAGGTAAATAATGAGTTCATTTTGGGGCATTAGAGATTTGAGATGCTTATAGAACATTCAGTTTGAGAGAGCCAAAAGGTGGTAGTTGATATGGGACTGGACCAACTGCAATTGAATTCTCTCCCCAAAAGAGGAACTGTATTTAGATATACAGATCTAACAATCTTCTGCCTAAGGATAATAGTTAAATGGGGAGACATGGTGAGATCACAAGTACAGAAGAGTAGAGCTTTTGAGTAAGAAATACATAAAAACCCAGTAAACAAAATTGAGAAGGACCAGTTAAAAAGATAGGAGGAGAACAGGAGAGAACAAGGGAATAAAAACCTAGAGAGGCACCTCAAGGAGGAGAGGGTAATCAATAGTGTTAAAGACTACAGAAAGGATAAACATTGAGTAAGCAGTTTCAGTTGAATGATTCATTCAGAAGCCAGATTGTAGAGGAATTAGAAATTACTGAATGGAAAAGAAATGGTCACCCAGCTTTGCTCAAGGAGTTTAACTGAAAAGGGGAGAAGAAATAAAGAATTATTACCAGTTGGGTTGGGGGAAACTCAGAACTATCTGTAGACAACAGGTAAGGAACCAGTAGATGGGAACTGAGAGTAGGGATAATAGAGGGGATTATCTGCTTGGAAGATGGGAAGAAATGCAATAAGGGAGGCACAAAGGAATTTACCTCGACAAGAAGGGCACCCTGTCATGCCAAACAGGTCTAAAGAGGAAGAATGTTGGGAGAAGAGTCTGAGTGTTCAAAGAAATACTGCAAAATGAGCATTCTTGCTTCACACCTAATCTTACTGGAAAGCCTCTAGTTTATCCCCATTAATGCTTGTTAATGGTTTACCAGCAATGTTGTTTTAAGAAAAAGTTAAGAGCCATTTTTTTTTCTTTTATAAATACCCAAATTAACTAGAAAGGACATATGAAAAAAGACCACTGGACTTTCTTTGTTGTTTGGTCAGTTTTCAGTTGCGTCTGATTCTTTGTGACCCCATTTGGGGTTTTCTTGGCAAAGATACAAGATTGGTTTGCTACTTCCTACACCAGCTCACTTTACCCATAAGGAAACTGAGACAAATGGGATTAAGTGATGCTCCCAGGATCACAAAACTAGTAAGTTTCTGACTCCAGGTCAGGTGTTCTATTAACTTTGCCCCTTTAATTGATACCTACTTGAGCCTTAGATTAGTTAATCCTCTCAATTTGGGAATTTACCTTAGAAAGAGCTGCCTAGATTGGAGGGTGAAGGCATCAAACCTTACCTTTGCCACCTCACCAACTATAGACTCTCAAATGATGTTCCTTCCCATCTAGTCTTCCACTAGATCACAGGCCTAGTAGGTGCCGACATATTGCTTTTTGCCCTGCTGCCAGGAATTGTCCCTTCCCCATCCTTCCTTTCCTCTAGCCTTTGCTTTCATCTTTTGCTCAGAGAATAATAATCTATTCAATGCTACCATCATTACTGGTAGGATTATGATCTTCTACTATCTTTTGGATCCATGCTCAATCCCCTTGTTTGCTTAGATCGAAGTTTCTTGTCCTGACCACCTTTGCCCAAGATATTTTGCATGCCTTTATTAGAACTTAAATTCCTCATGGGCAGATATGGTGGGACTTTTATATTTGTGTTAATTTATTTATATTTGTGTTTATATTTGGCATATAGTAAGGGCTTCCTCAATGCTTGCTGATCATAACGCTAAGATCAAACTCAGCTTAGACTGCCAGCCAGTTTGGGAGGGTCAGGGAAGATGGTCATGAAAGACCAGTGGCTGCCTGATTTCTAGCCTGGGTTCTTCTATTAAGTGATCTGTGAATTGTGAGTAAAACAGTCCATCATCCTGGATCTTAGTTTCCTTATTGGTAAAAGTAGAGGGTTGAAAAAACTGATTTCTAAGGTTTTAACTTCAAGGGTCTATGATCCTATGAAGTGTCCTGAGTAGACTTGGCACATGGTTCTTGGAAAGTCTCAGTTATGGAATCTTGAACCAGAAGTCCTAGGCCCTTATATCTGTTTTTAGGGGTTTTTTTGCTAGGCAATGGGGTTAAGTGGCTTGCCCAAGTCCACACAGTTAGGTAATTATTAAGTGTCTGAGACCAGATTTGAACCCAGGTACTCCTGACTCCAGGGCCGGTGCTCTATCCACTACACCACCTAGCCACCCCCTAGGCCCTTATATCTGACCAAAAATATTCACTATACCTGAAAGTAGTCATCCAAACTTTGTCAAAAGACCACTATTAAATAGGAAAGAAGCTTAAAAGTTATTTTGTCCATTTTTCTCATTTACAGATGAGGGACCTAAAGCCCAAAGGGATCAATTCAGATCAATCAAGATCACACATGGTACAGAAAGTCCTAGAGCTGAGATTTGAACCAAGGTACACAAGCCGACTGCAGTCCTGCACAAGTTAGCATAGACTCTGGGAAACAATAGACCCTTATTAAATATTGATTAAATTGACCTCCTTTTACCTCAATGCCCTTTTCTTCTTGGTGCTCCAAGAGATAGATGCCCTCCCTGGATTCTAGGGAACAATGAAAAGGATGGTAAAGTTGAATTGAGAAACCCTGGAATGAGATTCCAAATTTTCTTACTAGTTGTAGGATCTTAGGTAAGCCATTCCAACTCTCAATAAGTCTCATGTTCCTTATTTATCAACTAAGAGCATTGAACCTGATGATCACTACGGTCCCTTCTAGCGCCAACTTCTACCATCCAGGAACTCCACTAGTTGAAACCCCTTCTTTTCCTCAAGACCCAGTACAGTTCCCCCTTCCTCCATGATCCCTCCATCTCCAATCTTTCATTCCTCTCCAGTATCTCTAAGGGGCAGTTAGATGGTGCAGTGGATAGAACACTAGCCTTGGAGTCAGAAGGAATTTGAATCCAGGCTCAGTTACTTGATACTCACTAGCTGTGTGACCTTGAGCAAGTCACTTAACCCTGGTTGCCTTCCATCCAGGGCCATCTCTAATCATCCTGATTCCTATCTGGCCACTGGACCCAGATGACTCTGAGGAGAAAGTTAGGTTGGTGTCTTAGGACAGCCCCTCTCACACCAGTCTAGTTCATGTGCTTGTCATGGTATCACCTCCCTGATGTTGTGGTCTTCTTCAAAAGTGAAGGACAAACATTATTATTATTAGTAGTAATATCTTTAAGGAACTCATAGAGGAGACTGTTGGACCTGGTGTCATGAAGATCTAAACTGAAATACTATGTGACCCTCAGAAATTCACTGAACCTCTGCCTGCCTCAGTTTCCTGATCTGTAAAATAGATAAGAAAAGCTCTTATTACTCAGAACTTTTATAAGGATCACATATGTAAAGCTTTACTAACCTTAAACTGTACAAATTCTCACTTTTATTATTACTATGGCTTTATCATTTTTCCTGATGTCATTGTCATTAATTGTAATTAAATATCATTAATACATTCCTTATCCCCCGACAGCACAGTGATTTTCCTGGGACTGGAGTTGATAATTGTACTATTTTTTTAATCTTTGTATCTTCAGCACTAAATACAAGTGTCTAATAAAAGTTTGTTGAATTAAATTTATTATTGAAGCTTCAGCAGTTAATGCTAAAACCATAGAACTCATGTTGGTTTCACATAGGGACAAGTATATTTTATCAGCTCTAGGCATTGAATTCCAGGATCAGGAAGTTGTCGTTTATTTGGGGGGAGGCTGAAGCTTTCTAAGTAAAGAAATAACAAGAGTTTAAAACTTTATGAATATAAAGTGTGTAGAAAATGGGCTAATTGGGTTCAGAAAGATCAGTTGGGAAGCCACCAACTTAGTCAATGAAAAGAGACTGAACCAAAGTAGATGTAATAGGAATGGAAAGAAAGAAGAAAATACAAAATCATTCATATAAAGCTAGAAGGGATCTTGGAGACCACAGAGTTCAGCCCTATCATTTCCCAGATGAGGAAACTGAGGCAGAGGCTAAGTCTTTGAGACAAAATTTGAATTCCATGCTTATTGACTCTAAGCCTGCCCCACTGTCACATCAAGTTGCCTATTGTAAAATATCAGCAAAGTTGAATTGCCAGAATATGACAACTAATGGAGTCATTTGTGCTCTTCTTGGTGTTCTCTTGGTTCCATTTGGAGAGCCTGTGTTCTCTGGTTTGTTTCTTGAACTTGGTCTCTATTACTTTGCCTTCATTTGGATGAGCAACAACCCTATGCCAGGGATGCAATCCATTCCTTCCTCAACTCTGCCTCTCACTTTCCTAAGCTTCCTTCAACTCTTAGCTCAAGTATCCCTCCATATGCCATCCCAAGCTTTCCTGATCCTCCAAGTGATTCATGCTTTCTCTGTACAAACTTCCTTCAATTGATCTGTCACCTCCCAACCAGCAGAATAAAAATAAGCCTCATGAAGGCATGACTTCTTTTCTTTCTGTGTGATATACAGCAAAAATAACAAATATTTGTGGGATATTGGACTTGACACATAGAAGTGGGCCTTATGCGCATATATGCCCTTGTTGGTCTTTCGACTGCATCTCTCCTGTTCCAGTTCATCCTTCATTTGACTGTTAATCTTATCTTTCTAAAACTCAGGTCTTACCTGGTCATCCCTTTATTCAATACATTTTAGTAGGTTCCCTATTACCTCTAAAATCTGATATGAAATACTCCAGGTACATCCTTCACTACCTAATAATCTCTTCCTATCTTTTCATTCCTCTTACACCTTATTTCCTTCCACATATTCTTTGACTTAATGACACTGATCTCCTTGTGATTATTGGAACAAGACACTCCATATCCTGACTTGGGGCTTCTTCTCCATCCATTCCCTATGCAAGAATTCTCTCCATCTTCAGTTCCATCTCCTGGATGCTTTGGTTTCCTTCAAGTCTTAACTAAAGTCTTATCTTATCAAGAAATAAAAGAATGTCCCTTGAAATCCTTTAATGTGTGTGCTTTTCCTGTATTGTTTACTTCCAATTTATCCTTTCTAGAGTTTGTTTGTATAAAGTTGCTTGCATATTAGTTCAGGCACCAGATCATGACCTCCTGATTTTTTCCCCTTTTCTTTATATCTTTCGCAGGTAGAACAGAACCTGTCACAAGGTATGTGTTTAATAAATGTTTGCTGACTTGTTACCATATCACTTACTTGAATTGAAACATAGCATCATCCCAGAGAAGGCCCTCTGGAATTTCCTTAACCCCTGAAGCACCCTCCTCTCCCATCATCAGGGCTTGTATCCAATGGCAAATCACCCCAGAGTGACTGAACATCTCAGAAGATTCCACCCAGCCTGGAAGAGATGGGGTACAAATGGTACTAGAGATGTTCTGGGGCTATCATAAAAAAAAGGACTCATGAATAAAGACTAAGTAAAAGAAGCTTGAGTCCCAGTGTTATAAAGTCAAGACCGCTGCTCACAGAAGCATCCAGCAACAAATTATTCCTGTTCCTCTGACCTCAAATTTCAGGAGAAAAAGGTCATGGCCTATTTATTCTTAATTATGCTTTCCTATATGTAGTATGTGTATTTATGTATGACAATATTACAGAATTTTGAGAATAGTGGAGATATCAGAGGACATCTAGTCTGTTCCATACCTGAACAAGCATCCCCTATGCAACATAACCATGGAGAACTCCTCTGGTTCAGGCCTCCAGTGAGGATAAACCCACCATAGAAAACCTAGAGCCTCCAGGGAACAGTGGAAATAACACTGAAACTGGAATTTGAACCCAGGGCTTCTGATTTCCAACAACAGTTTAGGTATCACAGAGAACACAAAGACTAACAGCATCTTGTAATTCTTTTTGTTGAATTTCCCCCTTTTATGCATTTGCAGAAATCATTTTATTGGATCAATGGGAGAGTTTTCCTTTGCTTTCTGTATGAAGGTAAGCATAGCATATTTCATTTGAATATGTGGTCCCCTGACTTTTGGGCCAAAGAGGGCCAATTCCTAATTTCTCGGCTGTTAACACATTCAGAGCTCAGAAATGTAGACACTTATTAAGATGAGTTTTGTTTACAGATTCTGACTAGATGTCTTTAAAAGCCAAACATAATTGAGTGATTCATCATTAAAAAGTTGTGGGAGAAATCACAAAATTTCCTGTTTCTTTCAGAATCTTAACTATATGTGTCTATTCTGAACATGTATTTTGAATTGAATGATGATCAGTTTTTAAACAAGGGACACATGCCTTTTGCTTGCCACAGAAAAGAGAAAGATGATAGCACAATATTTTCCTTGATGTGTTTTTCATTTGCCAGTATCATCAAACCACCCCACCCTGAGCATAAGATGCATTTTTGTGTGTTGTGGGTGGATTAATGCGGGAATGTTTAGAATCAATCTCTTGTAGATAGTGATAATAGTTGATCAAGTCTGGGAAATCCAACAGTTGCTCTGCTGTAATTGCAGATCATGGGTTTAAGACTAAGGAGGAGTTTGAGACGTGATCTTGTCTCACCCCCCAAATCTGTCAGATGCAGAACCTAAGGGAAAATAACTCGCCCAAGGTCACACAGGCAATTAGTAGCTGAGTAGGGATTCAAACCAAGGTCCTCTGAGAAGACTTTCCCTTCAATCTGCTGATATCCAAGCTTCAAATACTCAGCACCTAATACATTCAGTAAATGTTTGTTGTTTGGTTGATTAAATAGCATGATTGCTGAGCTCCAGGTGCCTGGTCATTACTTCTAGCTAAGAAATGGAACCTCACTCATACGTACTCTCCTACCTTTGCAAGTCCCTGCCTTGATTGCTCATGAGACAAAACTATGTCCATCTCCAGAATTCTCTTCCTCTTAAAGACAGTGACAGGATCAGAGGCAGGTGAAAAGTTTTCAAAGAGCCAGAAGGCTTCTGATTGAGAGGGTCTTAGTAATCAATCAACTGCTTTCTTCAAATGGGTCATTTTTTTGTCCAACTGGGTATGATTCTTTCTTAACAAATGCCATGCCACAGACTTTATTTTTTATATCATCAATTAATATGAGTCCTAAACTATGTCCATGAAATTCATGGTTTCTGTAGCATATTCAAATGGGCAATCAAGAAACATTTTTTGATGATGGAAAATAAGTTTGGGCTATTTATTGGTTATGTGACCTCAGAAAAAAAATCACTTCATCTCTCTGAGTCTCAGTTTCCTCTTCTGTAAAATATGGGGGATAGCTTTAGATGATCTCGCAAATGTCCATGCCCCATGGTTTGAAATCCTCTGACATGATTAAGTTTTTATTAGAATATAAAGGATCATTCCAGGAGCTGGAAAAGTCCTTAGAGATGGTTCACTTCAATTTCCACATTTTTAAGACTTGATCAAAGAGTCAAATTCAGAAGACAGATTCCTGATTCCCAGCCATTCTCTTTCTTGACTACATTCATGCTGTTAGATGAAAAAACTTAAGAGTTCAAGTTTTTGTGATAACCAATGCAGATTCAGCTCAAACCAAATTTTTCTGTGATCATAATTAAGCAATGTCTACAACTCTATGAAACATTATTCATTTCAAAATAGCAAGATGGGAACAATGCTGCATTGATTCCTTTGCCTCTTCATTCTGTAAGTAGGTTCATAAAACTATCAAGAGCTAGAAGGGCCTTCAGAGGTCTAGATCCAAATCTCTTATTCTGCATCAGAGAAAACAGGCCCAAGGAGGTTAAATGCCAAGTCTGTGGTTACACATCAAAAACATAATTTGGACATCCTACATCCTCAGACTCCAAAGCCTGTGCTTGCTTCCCTAGGTAGGATAAGGAAGGTCCAAAATACGGAAAGATTTTTGTGGAATGATTAAAAACTGTTTTCAATTACTGTCATTCTAATAAGGGACACCATTTTATTGTACTAGAACCTAAATGCCACACATTCCTGAATAATGTAGCATATAAGCACATCCCACGCTGTTATAATTCACAAAGAGAGTTTCAAGGATTGAATTTGATAGCTATTAGCACAGGTACTATAAGTAAAGAAGGTGATGAACACTTCCCACAAAAAAAAAAAATCCTTGAACCTGTTTCCATGAGGAGCAAAGTTTACAGGGCTGCTGGCTTCATGGTTGTGCACTGCATCATGATAATACTTGTAATGTAGTATAACTTTATAAGATTTCTTTTTTCTCCTTGTTATTTTAAGAAAAATTCATAAAATTGTGTATTTAGAGAAGTAAGGGAGCTCAGAAGTCTTCCAGTCCAACCTCATGTACAGATGAGGAAACTGAAGACCAAAGATATTAAATGACTTGCTGGAGATCTCATAGATTGTTAGGATCATTGGCAGGAGTTGAGCTCAGGTCTTCTAATTCCAAAGTCCTCTTTCAATTCTAATGTGTTTTTAATGAGTTGCAAACATTTTCTTTTTTCTTCCTCTTCTGAAAAGACCTCGGGAATTTTTTACATTTTTATCATTAAATCTGGGAACACGACAATCTCCAGTGTCTAAGTTGTAGGTGATCCAAAAAAGCAATGGAGGGTATGGATGTGAATATGTTGCAGAATCTCTCTGCAGGCAAGAAGGCACATAAAAGAATTCATGCAGGGAATGCATGTTTAAAAACTGAGATGGACCAATCATGTGGTGAGAACAAGGAAAGAAGGCTACATTGGTGGCATTAGGATGGAAACAGATCAAGAGGATGCCTCTAGCATGTGGAAGAGATCCTCTAGAGAGGCCACAATCTCACAGGATGACAAAGAGTAGAGTGAATTGGTCTCCACATAGATCAACATCATCTCCACAGTGATGAGGCCACTAATCTGGTGAAGTCAACATTTTTAAAGAAACCATTAATACAACAAGCAGTATAGGATCAAGAATAATGAATGTTACACGGTTAAGTCACACATCATGTTTTCTGTTATCTTCTGAGTTTTAGCAGAACAGGTCTGAAACTGTGGCATGTAAGAAACAAATGTCTTCCTAACAGAGGTCCCCAAGTTGAGGTTTGTTTCTACAAAGGAAGGTAAGCCTGAGCAACTGTCCTGAAGGACTCCTATATCTGTGAATAAGCTGTGGGTCGGGAGAGGACACATCACTCCTGAAGTTTCAGTCAAAAAAATGTCATTTTCCTTTTTTGTTGTTGAAGTGATCCCCAAATAATAAACAGGTCTCTGGGTGCTGTTCTCTTCAGGGAAGTTTTTGTCTTGATCTGAGAGTTCAGAAGAATCATCTGAGAATGAGAAATGGGAGGGTCTTATGCTTGGATGTTGATCTGATAATATCAAAATGGCCTGGGTCTCTATCTCCCATGAGCTATTGGAGAAAGACCCTTTTAACAGGGAATTTTTTATCGATAGACATCTACCAAAGGAGTTGTTCAGAGTCTTCTGCTGGTTATCTAATATACTTGCCTTTGAGTTATTCATAAGTATAGCATATTTCACAGATTGTTTGCTCTGCTCACAGACTGTCCCACAGCCACCACTCTTGGCAAGATCGATCCTGGTGATCAGGTCACCAGGACAAGCAGAATCCTCCTTGGGCTCTGGATCACCGACGGAGACTCCAAGAACCGGAAGCATATTCTTCTCCTCTTCACTTTTCCATGCTCTTTCCACAGTGAGATCTTCTGAAACTGGCTCAGGCTCCAGAAGAAAAGGCCCAAATGCAGCAGCTCTTGTACACTTGATAAAAAGGTGCTCAAAAGATTCAGGCTAAAAGAAAAGACACATTTTTTATGGTCATCAGTGATTTTTGGAAATGTTTTGTTCACTAAATCCTCCTTTAGTAGTGAGGTGGAACAAACCAGAAATATAGAACATGAAAATGGTTTTTGTTGTGCAGAGTCACCCAGGATTTATTAGAGGATATAGGATGAACCCCCAGATTAAGGGTGTGAAGCAGAAAAACTAACAATGTTCCAAAATAACCTAAAACCAGTACAGATTAACAAAAGAAAACATCAATTTCACAAGAAAGAAGGAAAACCAAATGATAAAGAAAAAATACGCAATCTGTTCAATGCGATATCACTAACTTGATCTTGGCCCAGCACCTAGCATAGTAGTTCAGACATAAAAGAAATGTCCTGCATTAGATTGGGTTGGGTTGGGTTGAAGCAGGTTGGCTTCTATGGTGTTGTACATTAGATTGGGTTGGGTTGGGTTGAAGCAGGTTGGCTTCTATGGTGTTGTACATTAGATTGGGTTGGGTTGATCTGGACTGGGCTAGCTGGAGTTGGATAAGCCAACAGAATGTCCAAATAGGAAATTTTCAAGGTTTTCAGGGAAGATGATTTTGTTGAGATAGAAAAACATAGATGTATAAAGAAACAATCACTGACTTTCTTATGAAAAAAATTGTTTACAAATATATCCAAGGTGGCATGTGGAATGAAGACAAATAAAACACAAGACATCAAGCACAACAAATGGATTTTGTTTATCACAGCAAATCAAATGGATGTTACATCACAACAGAAATCCTGCTAAAAGTATGGAACATCAGTCAGAAATCTGTATAAAAGGCTCACTTTGTTGGCCACTGAGAATTGTTTCAAAAGTGCAAACTAAGAAGCATTATGGATACATCACATAAAAAGAAATTAAAAACAAGTTGCTAACATGACCTAGAAAATACATACAATGTCATTATGACACATTATAGCAATGGAAATGGCAATTTTCTTATTTATTCTTCCCTGTGAATTTACATTCAGCTGTCTGATTGAATGACCCATAGAGGAATGACTTAAAATGATATCAAATACATCTATACATATGCATGTATGTGTATATATGTAAATATTAAAATCTTTAAATCAAAGAAATCACTACTTTAAAATAGAGAATATATAAATATAATGAGTATACTGAGTAGAGAGCCTGCTTATAGAGATATAATTAAAGTAAGCTAAGCACATCCCTAGGAACATTTTTTTCCTATCACCCTACAAGCATGACATAGTCAGAGAGAAATTCATCATCAAACTTGTCATCTTCCTGGCAGACATTTGTTGTGACATTTTGTGAGATATTCAGGGCCTTCATTTGCTCACAGGGCTGTTTGGTCAGGTTTTTTTTTCCCTAAGATTTCTGCTTTTGTGCAGAAAATTTTCTTAATGTTAACATGTAGATAGGTATTATGACCCTACAATGACTGGAGTGTTCATCCCCATTCGTATTCAAGTGGTATTTGTATTCTATTCTTGCAAAGAAATAATTGATTCCTGAAGGAAACCCATAAGTTGCTCGCTGATGCCTGTCACTATAGAAAATATCGAGAACATCTCTATTTTATGCCTTTTCAAAATTTTTGAACTACTAATTAATTGGTCAGACCCAGTAGTTTCCAATAGCCTGTGAATATATATAATATATATATATATATATATATATAAAGATTATTCACTTTAAAATTTGTATAATCTTTAGTTTTTTACATAAAACAATGGAATGTAAGCTTTTGACACCAGGCACTATTTTGTTTTTGAAATTGTATCCCCAGTGACTGAGTCAATGCCTGGAACAAAGTAGGAGCTTAGTAATTGGTTAATGAACTTAGTCATCTTTATTAGTAGAATACATACATTTATTTGAGCACCAAGCATTTAGGCATTGGTTTGATTTGGCCATTTTAGACCATTTCAATAAATAGACCTGACCTGTGGCATTTTAAAATAGTTGTAGTTCATTTTCCCTGGTTAATTTCTACATTTGTTTCTCTACTGGGTCTCTTGGGTTCATTGGGTTCTGGGAACTAATGGGAAAAAAGGCCTTTAAGGCCATATGATCAACTTTTTTAATTCATAGATAAAGAAACTGAGGTCCAGAGAGATGGTGCAAACTCATATAGCTGTTAAGTGACAAGAGGCAGAATTTGAACCCAGGTCCTATGGGTCCAATTCAACCCCCTGTCTACTCCACTACTTTGGTGGATGAGTTAAACATCTCCAGGAAGTCTACTGGTAGGAAATTAAAGAAGCCACCTTTAGCAAGGAGGCTCATTTTTTGTCTTTATACTCCAGGGTCTAACCTAGTGCTTAATATGCAGTAGGTAGTTAATAAATGCTTGTAAAATTAGGAAGATTTAAATTACAAAAGAGAAACTTGAATTCATAGGGATTTTTTTTTGCTTGATTGGGAGTAATTGTATGTGTGCATGTCCATGGGTTGTTATTCCAGTGATTATTTTAATTTACTAAATAGAAATTTTGATTAAAAAAGGCTACCTTTCATCTTGGATGGTCTAACGTACAATACCTCACTTGTACTTCTATTCACTTTATCTGAATGGCAAAAGTACAGACTCACAATATCTGCTACAGAATCAATGATGATTGATAAGACTGATTTGTTCCCTCAAGGGATAGGGGAGGAAATAGGGTTGTGAAGATTTAAGGTGTAGTACAATACATAAAAACTAAGCCTGAAATAAAAATTACACTTAGCTTGGATGAGACTAGCTTGTGCCACATAGACATTTTGGTCTTAACTGGAATTTTAAGTAGCATTTATTAAGTTTCTACTAATTACTGAGCACTGTGTGAGGTTCCAGGGATTCAAAGACAAAAATAAACAGTGCCTGCCCTCAAGGGACTTACATTCTGTTGACTATTTACTATCTATTGACTTCACTGGAGTCAACTCTAATCTCTATTTCACTCTGAACCCAAAATTACATATTCAGTAAGTATATTAGAAATTGCAGTTCCCAGAATAACCTTGTAAGACAGAACCCAAGGTCAACTTGGATTTGTTTAAAAGAATCTGCTTTAGGGACAGCTAGGTGGCTCAGTGGATAGAGCACTGGCCTGGGAGTCAGAAGGACCTGAGCTCAAATTTGACCTCAGATGCTTAATAATGACCTAGCTGTGTGACCTTGGGCAACTCACTCACCCCCATTGCCTTGCAAAAGCTAAAAAAAAAAAGAGTTGATAAAAAAACTACTTTAAAATGGACCAATTTTCTTGGTGAGATGAAGATAAGGGTTCTCTGGGAACAGAGGAAAATATATTTTCTTGCTATAGTTCAGAGGCTCCTGCAAAACTGCTTCAAGAGCAACTGAAATTTCTAGTTATCCCTGGTAATTGAGAGTACACAGACATGTCTTGAATACTTAAGAGATATTTGACAAAAACACTGACACATGATGCCTTTCAAATGGAGACAGACAGTCAAATAAGAATTCTATGTAGTTACACCTCACTAGCGGAGAATACCTTCCTTCATGTCAAGAAGACCCAACAAAACTCTGGTCTGATTTTATACTTCCAGCTTAATTTGTAACCCCCATATGCTTACAGGATCATTTAATTTTGAACTATGCAACAGGCATGATTTTGTTAAAGATAGAACTGCTCCCCTTCTTCTGAGTGTCAATAACAAACATTTTCTAGCAGCTCTTTAAAATAAGGATGGGAAACTGGCCCAATGAGTTCAGCTGGTAGTGAGCAAGATTAGACTTCAAAGAACGTCCAGTCTCTGATAAAATAAAAAAATGAAAAGAAAAAATTCATTCAGATTAGAAATGAAAAGGCTGAAGCTTTCAAATATTTCTCCTGATTATCAGATATTGCTTCTGGGCTATGTCTTCTAGTAGGATTCCAGTAGGGTCCAGGGACTCTTTATATAAAAAGGAAAAATATGTTGAGATGGAGGTGAGAAGCTCCCATTATTTAAATGGACCCCTTAGCTCAACTAAGGGCAAAAATGGCCTAAACACTTTGTACTCTGATGAAATCTGCCTAATAAAATGGACATGCCAAGTGGGAAAAATGGTAAAGGATAGAAAGCAGTAAACGGAAAAAGGGAAAGGAGAAAATAGACGATAAAGCAGTAGCAAAAAAAAAGTGATTGCATGAATTTGTAAACGGCTAAGCATTATATACATACATATATATGCATATATATATATATATATATATATGTAAAAATCTGGTACTGAAAGTAGAAATAGTACCTGCCCTCAAGTAGCTTGTAATCTAATAGTGAAATAAAACATTAGAGAAATAAATGAAAAGACTTAAAGCTATTGTGAAGAAAGTGAGAAGGCAGGTAGGGTTAAGAAGTCTTTAATTCCTAAATGGATTTTGCACATTGGATTTTCTTTTAAGAAGCATACAAATAACTATTATTAAAACCATAGACCATTCACATTACCTATAAGTACTCTAATTTCTGTCGCCTCTAATCTTATTTCTTTCATTATTCCTCCCATATTCCAGTTAATAGCATTAAATAGGAAAATATACACTCCCCAACAGTAGGGAGTGATGCTTGTTCAGTCTCTGCTTACTGGCAGGCATGGTAACTGGCACATGGGAAGCCTGGACTCAGCAGCTTCCCAGACTGAACTGATGCTACTCATTCTTCCTTCCAGTATAACGAGACAACTAGCCTGTTCCCAAAAGTGAGACTTGGAAAATTTGAGCCAGAAGGGCAAACTAGTCCCACTCATTTTATAGATAGGAATTTGGGGCTTCAAAAGAAGCTTGCCCAGTGTCACATTACTTGTAAAGTAGCTGAAGTGGGATTTGAATTCAGATCTTCCTGGTTCTCTCTCTCTCTCTCTCTCTCTCTCTCTCTCTCTCTCTCTCTCTCTCTCTCTCTCTCTCTCTCTCTCTCTCTCTCTCTCTCCCTCCCTCCCTCCCTCCCTCCCTTCCTCCCTCCCTCCCTCCCCTTCAATTTCCATAGTTGGAATTCTGTGGGATTCTCCATGAGCAAATGTTTGATCCTCTTCCCATCTCTATGACATGGAGTTGAGATATCTTGCCAGATATCATCAGCTAAAAATACCTAGAGAATCTAGTTTCTTGCCTACTTAAAACTCCTATTTCTGAAAACCCCTTTAAGCTCATCCTGGATTAGGGAAAAATTCAAACAAAAGGAGAAACTTAAAGACTAGAGAATGAATAAAAATTGAATCAAGCAAGAATATTTTTGCTTTGTAATTAAGACTGAAAAAGAGACCTTATGAAAGTTTACTCCTTGTGCCCAGGAACAATTCTTGGGGTTTGGAACATCTTCCCAAAATAGTTTCTTCATTCTGAAAGGGAGATTTAAAAGTACATTTTTCTGTTCTTCTCACAGAAATACATGGAAAACAAAAACAACCAAAGCATTAAGTAAAATATTAGGCCCCCTGCCCTGATCTTGGGGCAAAAAAATCACCATCTGAAATTGTATATTCATTTTTTGGGTAACTACTGGGGCAAGACCTAGTTACTTTTCCAGGTCAATGGATCCTGGCTATAGTAAATGAAGAACATGCAAATCTCATAAAGGTCCAAAAGGGGAGTTTTAAAATAATTCCACTTGAAACATTATTCTGTTAAGGTCTATCAGCCCCACCTATTCCATGACATGGAACGATGTTTTCAAATGCCACTTACACCTGTTTTCCAGAGATACTGGTTTCAGCCTGGGTTTGTAATATGCAGGATGCTCTACGGGGTCCTAGCCATCCATTAAATGGAGGAATGAGAGCTTGGGAACTCTGGAGAGAAATCAAATCTGCTTGGCTGTCAGACCAACCATGGAGCCCATGTGGTTGCAATAAGCAATGCTAGCCTTTGCTTGTAAATACACTCATTTGATAGACTAACCGCATTTACCTCTCATGGATTTTCTGAGGCCCAAATGAAATGATGTGCCATTCTAAGCTGCTCCATAAAATAGGGTGAGTATATTGCCCACATATGGTGCCATACCTTTGATGAGATATAAACAAGGTTCCAAGCAATAAGACTGAAGAGAAAATAATTATGGGGATGATGACATAGAGACCTGGATCATTTTCCTGCTTCATGGCGTCTTCTGAAAAAAATCCAATTCACACAATTCAGAACTGTGATTGTCTGTAATTGTAATTGTCTGTAATCATAGTCATGATTGCCTGTACCAAAAAGGCAGGAGCCATTGGTTGTCACATTTTAGTCTAGGGTCATTACAACTTTCAAAATGTGAATGCCAAATGAGTAAAAAAATAAAATTCTGTTACTTATAACACCAATAAGTAAGTGTTAACTAGTGAAAAACGTTTCTTTGCACTTCACCCGAATTTTCCAAAATGACTAGAAACTCCCTAAGGGCAGGAACAAATTTTCTCACTTCTTTTTGCTATCCTCAGTAGCTTCTGTCACAGTAGGTACCTAATAAATGCATGCTCATTTAGAGATTAATTAAAGACTATCTTCTGCTATTTTCCTTTATATTCTAAGTGATGGTACATGGTAAGCATTTAATAAATGCTTGACGATTAACTGGTCTCTAAGGTTCAGAATGACTGCAAATGGCAGAAGAAGGGAAGGATGTACAACAACTGCAAAGGCAGTGCTGTCAGGCTAAATGCTTCCCTGGGCTAAACTTTCGGATTCTTCCTTATTTTTGTTACCATTCAACCTGAGCTAGGATTGAAAGTCACTTTCTATGATGTACCAGGAACAGAGAGTGCCACTCCTTTCTTGGCCACTACAGTGGATCTAGAAAGAGGCCACATAATGTGCCCAATCAGTACCTAGAACCTGTATCTGGGTGAAAAATATTACTTATTTCTCCTCTTCAAGAAAAAAAAGAGTCACACTTAAGAGCAGTCAAGAAATCAAGTTTAAATGCTGTCTTAGAAACTTATTAGGTACATGATCAAGAGAACATGACTTAGGATGTTGGGAGCTCTAGTCTCAAATGGAAAACGGGCAAAGTAATAGAACTTACCCTACAAGGTTATTAAGAGAACTGGATGAAGTAACACAAATAAACACCTTTGTAAATATTAAAGTTATATATAAGAGCTATCATCATCATCATCATCAACAGCATCATCAACATCATCTCATTGTTTTTTCTTTTTTAAATAGGTAAGAGTAAAAAATACAGATTTTACCTCTGGTGAACGTACTAGTCATCATAGGCTTCCCTACTCCTTCTAGAAACACTGGATAAAGGCTGAACTGGTATTTCTCAATAGGAATGAAATGGTCTAGAAAGAAAACAGAACTTTGAGATTCATTTCTGTTAAACTAATCAAGGAACTTGTATAACTGAACATTCCTATAAGGCGTAGCATTCCTAATTGTTTCAAAGGGCTCCATCTCCAGCTCTTTGAACATAATCCTGGAGTTCTGATTGCAATAATAGCAGAAAGGTTCTCTTGGGCATTATGGCAAGTCACTTTAAAATGGCAGAAAATAAAAAATCACTGATGCTTAGATTTGGAATGGGTTTTTTTTTGTTTTTTTTTGGGGGGGGGGGGGGAGGGTTTGCTTAGAGATATATGACAGAGTCCAAAGTTCTGGGCTTTCATTTCAAGCCAAATAAATGATTTTCCAGTCTTTTCTCCATGCAACCTGTATCATGTTAAGATCAAGTTACTCTTTCTTGGATGAGTGAACTAAGAATGTTTAGCCCAGAGACGAATCATGAGTAGGACATTGTGACTTTCTTCAAGCATTTGAGAGGATATCACCCTGAGGAGGAATTCTGCTTGGTCCTAGAGGTAAGAAGTAAGTTGGATTACAGTCTATATACTATATATTCATATAAGGAAGAATGTCCTAACAATTGGAACTATCCCCAAAATAGAAGGGAATATTTCCAGAGCAGCAAGTCATGGAAGATTTGTTCACACAAAGACTGACCCACTCGTAGCATATTGAAGTCTTGGAGTCCACGCTTCGGTTAACTAGAGGGTTACTTCTCCTACAAAGGGTAAGGTTAACTAGGGAATCTGGTTAACAAGTTTTTAAGTATTAGTATGAATTTGTGACCTGATCAGTGGAAGTACTCTCTCCAATAACTCAAGTCATAAGTCATGGTTGCCTATGCTGTCTTAGCAATGTCAGTTCACCTAGCTGTCAAAGGGATTAATATAACATCTGGGTGCCTCATACACACATTCTATGGGCATTTGATAAGTAACTATTAGCTATGATTTTCTTTTGAAAAATAACAACCTGATTGGGCAAAAAATAGATAAATTCTGTTTTATATTTGTTTGAAAAAAATCCTATTGTCATTAGAGAGTAATGGGCAAAATGCAAGATTTAGAATCAAAGGTAAGTTCAAATTTAGCCTTAGACTTTTATTTTTTTATTTTAAAAAGGTTTTGTTTATTTTCAGTTTCACAATTTTTGCCCCAATCTTGCTTCCCTCCCCCACCCCCACCCCACAGAAGGCAGTTTGTTAGTCTTTACATCATTCCCATAGTATGCATTGATCTAAGTTGAATGTGGTGAGAGAGAAATCACATTCTTAAGGAAGAAACATACAGTATGAGATACAGCAGAATTACATAATCAGACTGGCCAGAAAGGACAATGATCAATGTTGGAAGGGATGTGGGAAATCTGGAACACTAATACACTGTTGGTGGAGCTGTGAACTCATCCAACCTTTATGGAGAGAAATTTGTAATTATACCCAAAAGGCATACCCTTTGATGCAGCAATACCACTACTGGGTCTATACCCTGAAGATATTATGAAAAAGGGTAAAAATATCACCTATACAAAAATGTACATAGCAGCTCTATTTGTGGTGGCAAAGAAATGGAAACTGAGGGAATGTCCATCAATTGGGGAATGGCTTAACAAACTGTGGTATATGTATATGATGGAACACTATTGTTCTATTAGAAACCAGGAGGAATGGGAATTCAGGGAAGCCTGGAGGGATTTGCATGAACTGATGCTGAGTGAGATGAGAGAACCAGAAGAACATTGTACACCCTACATGGGTGTACATGGGGGTGATGACCAACCTTAATGGACTTGTTCATACCAACAGGGCAACAATCAGACACAATTGTGGGATATCTGCGATGGAGAATACCATCTGTATCCTGAGAAATAATTGTGGAGTTTGAATAAAGACCAAAGACTTTCTATGTACCTTTAATTTAATTTTTAAAAATTGTTTTATTATGTAATTCAGCCTTAGACTTTTATGAGCTTTTTTGAGTTCTCTAACCTGTCTTAATTCCCTCATCAATAAAAATAAGAATAACACCTCTCTCCCAGAGTTGTTCTAAAGATCAAATAAGATGATTATAAAGTGTTTTACAAACCTTAAAAAACATTGTAAATGTTATCTATTGTTTATAATTATAGATGCATTTTTTGATTCTTCAAATACTGCTCCATTGACTGCTTATCTGTGAATACTCAACAATATATTCAGATAGTTTTAAAATTCACTATGTTACAGTTAGGATCATAAAAGCCCCTGCCTACTCATGCTGCTGTGAGGATCAAATGAGATCATAATTGCAAAGTGCTTAGTCCAGTGTCTGTTATATAGCAAGGGCTTGGAAACTTTATCATCATCATCATCATCATCATCATCATCATCATCATCATCATCATCATCATTATCATTTTACCATCATTTCCTAAGTCAGCTTATTCAGTATCCTGGTTGGTCATAGATTCATACATATATGTAGGTATTGATGAATATTTATACATGAGCAAACATACAAGCATACTGGTTTATGGTTTGCAAAGACTTTACATATACTATTTCATCTGACAATCCCCTCTTGAGCTAGGGATTATTATCCCCATTTTACAAAAATGGAAACTGAGACAGATCTCATTTAACTTTCCATGGGTCATCTAGCTCAAAAGTTTTCTGAGGATAGATCAGAATTCAGATCTTGCTCATTTGAGACTAGCATTCGATTTGTCTGCCTTTGGGCATTAATTTTCCTATCTGTAAGGTAGATCACCACTAAGATCCCTCTTAGCTTCAAATCTGTGATCTCATAACCTTGATAGCAAACTTGATATAAATAAGTAAAATCCTATAAAATCTAGTCTCTGAATGACTATATCTTAATTAGGATTTGGACCTGTGTGACCATATGAACTCAGAATGAAAAACTTAGTTATGGCATCTATATGTGGATGTAATGCACAAAATATAAATATGCATAATATATAATCATACACACATATGTGAATATGTAAAAATAACATATGGAGTCCCAAAAGCCTTTGGTAGAGTTTAAAGCTAAAGTTTTAAGAGACATTCTTGCATATGATATGATTTCAAAGAATCACCACATTTTTAAGTTGAGAAGATTCTCGGTGCCCTTATCTTCCAATCTCTGTACCCCAAAATAATCCTGCTGGAGAAAAAATCCACCAAGTGATTTCCTTGAAGCTCTCCAATGAATAAGAATATATGTGTGTGTGTATTTATGAGATATTTCTCCATTATTACTGGCAATAATTACATTCACATTCCTATAGGACTTTAAACATATTTCAAACTTACCCTGGATATAATGTTTCTTAACATTCGAAGATACTTTAATCCATTTAATTCCATTTTCTTCATCAAAGTTTTTCCATTCAATAACAAAATACATTAGAGTATATTCTGTAGGTATTACCACCCAGGAAAGAAACACACAGCTGCTATTTATTGCATGAGCACTGAGGGACTGTACACTATTTACTAGAAGGGAAAGAAAGAATGAAAAGAATTTTATATATTATATATATATATATATATATATATATGTCTTTGTAATAATACAAATGAGAGCAAGAAGGAGCAAAGTTCTAACTAAAAATACTATACATGTTTTATATAGTTTGTTACATATAACTTTGGAACAAAAATAAGAGCTATCAAACTGTGCAGAATAGAATCTTGTTTTGAGATTTTTACCTGAAAACTTCTATTTATCAGAGATCCAGGAATAGATTTCTTGGCCCACAGAGAATGTGATACCATGCTTTAAAGGGAATGGGCTTGGGGACCACAATCCACAATGATTCAAAGACTGCATACTTGAGAATACTAATCAATACTGTGGCCAAGTGGGACTTTGGATGACTGAGGGTAAAATGGGTCTCCTGCCTCTCAGAAGGGAGCTGATACAGGTACTGGCTGGAATGAGAAATAAATTTTAACATTTGCTTGGCTATAGTGTGTGTGTGTGTGTGTGTGTGTGTGTGTGTGTGTGTGTGTGAGAGAGAGAGAGAGAGAGAGAGAGAGAGAGAGAGAGAGAGAGAGAGAGAAGAGAGAGAGAGAGAGAGAGAGTTCTATTAGCAGCTAGGTTTTGGAGGTAGAGTAGGGCTCACAAGGCAATTTTGGAGACAGAATAAAGTTCACAATATCTCTGCAGAGCAAGAGGAGCCTTTAGTCTAAAACTAAAGACAGGCATCCCCCTAAGGAGCAAAATTAGATAGATAAATAGACAGTCAGACAGATAGATAGATATGTAGAGATATGGGTGTATATATATTAGTTTACCTTAAAACTATTCTAGCTCAAAACTGCACTAAGACTTTTTGGATGTCCTATATCCAAAGATAGGAACTGGTTCTATGATTAAGTTATTGGGATTAATTATTAGGAAGTGTGGATGATGTTTAATATAGCGTTTCAATAAAATATCTTAAAAGGAGAAGAAAAGAATGTATTGTACCAAGCTAGCACTCTTACCTGTGCTCATCTGCCATGAGAAAGTTAGATTAAAATTCATCACGGAAGGGCCAATTGAGTTTACGGCAACTACAGTCACTGTATGTGCTAGTTCAGTCCATGGAAAAGTGACTTTAGTGTCATTTCCTATTTCTTCTGACCAAGTCCTGTTGTTAACAGTGTAATGGTTCACCATATATCTTCTCACACTGCACAGTGAGTAGTTTTTCCCCAAAGGCTGTTGGAAACATCAATTTGTATAAAAACCACATTTCAGTGAGTAACAGAAGTAAACATACCAAAAGAATACCACATTGCCCCTACATTTATAGTGTTAGTTTTGTTCTTAGACTTTGCCAAGAAAACCCTGTGATTTGGATATGCTAAAGTCTACAGGGTCATGAAAAGTCGACATAAAGTCGAATAAGGACAGACTCTTAAATCTCCATATCTTGCTGTCATCTCTTTCTTAAGCTCACATCCCAGTACTTCATCTGATTTCTAAACATCATCACCCAAGTGTCCCACAGGTATCTCGAATTCAACAAGTCCAAGATAGAATTTATCTTTCTCTCTTTGATATACCCACCCGCTTAACTTCCCTATTTTTATTTTGGTTACCACAATCCTTCCATCATTCCGATTCCCAACCACAGAAACATCCTTCAACTCTTCCATCTTCCTTCTCCTTCCCATATCTAAATCAATTATCAATGTTTATCTATTCTACTCCACAAAAATCCTTCATATCTATTTCTTTCTCTTCATTCATATGGCCACTACCTTTATCACTTCTTTTGAGAACAATTACAAGAACCCCAATTTATCTTTCTGCTTCCAGTTCCTGTCCTCTCCACCAGGTCCTTTCACAACTTCCAAAATAGTTTTCCTAAAACACTGGCCTGACCATATGATTTCTCTGCACCAACATCTTCAGTGATTCTCTATTGTTTCTTCAATAAAACAAAAATTCCTCTCTGGCATTTAAATCCTTTTTTACAAAATTATGTCATCACCTTTCCAGATTTCCCCCCACATTATTCCACCATGGGTATTATGTTTTAGTTAAAATTGTGTAGATGCTATACTCCATATGTGATATTTCTGTTTTCTCACCTCTGCACCCTTGCACAGGCCATTCCCCCTGTTGAGAATTCCCTACTGTCTCTTAAAATCCCTAATTTCTTTCAAAGCTGACTCACACAAGACTTGTTCAGATCCTTTCATTAGTACTCTTAGTCCATATTGTGTTATATACATACATTATATATATGTATGTATACAGTGTGTGATTATTTATTAATTTGGGTACAAGTTGCAAGCTCCTTGAAGGGTCCCATTATTTCATCCTTTCCTTCTCTTGCTGTTTCCAGAACCCACTAGATTTCCTGACTCTTAGTATTTGCTTAATAAATGCTTCTAGAATTAATGTTCAAGGTTACCTAGAGGACAGCCAGGATAGTAAAAGTTCTCAAAAATCACTCCATATGGAAATGAGAATGTTTAGCCAAGAGAAGGCTCGGAGAGGAACATGAGGATCATCTTTAAAGTATCTGAAAGGCCCTATTTGGAGAAGGCATTAGACTGGCTCTACCTAGTTGTAAAGGAAAGAACTAGAAGCAATAAATGGAAGTTTTAGGTTAAATAAAATGAAAAGCTTGTTAGTGATTAGAGTTGTCCAAAAGTGCAATGAATTTCCCCTGAAAAGAGGTCTCCAGCAGAGATTGGGTGATGATTCTCATCTTTGTTGTATGGAAATAATTTGGTTTTGTTGTTATTTCTCACATTGCTATATTGTAGAGGGGACAATCATTCAGGTACTGGCTGGACCAAGTCTCGACGATCCCTGTCAACTTTAAGAAATTGTGATTTCCCTTTTCTCAAGCTTAGTACTTACAGTTGACCCATCTCATTTGGATGTATTGCCTACATAATAAATTAATTATACTTAGATATTACAACTCAGACAAGGGAAACAAGCCAATTCTGGCAAAACATAGATTGGTTTCATGGTTCAAAAGCTCTATAGAACCCTGTCCAATTGCTGGCAGTGGGGCCAGAATAATAATGCTCCAAGGGACCGCAAGAGGACATGGATTGACCCTCACCATCCATAACTAATACAATGCATCCTTGTAAGACAGAATCATTGTATTATAATCTGGAACAGTCAAAGGAAAATAACAGAAAAGCAGCCTGTGCATCATCAGCCAAGGGGACCTTTGGCCTTTCCATCATCACTCACAAAATATCCTTTTAGTTTTTGAAAACTTAAAAACTAAAAAAGAGATACATTTCAAACATGACTTCCTGAGTTCATTAAGGAACATTGGTTTTTTGCGGTTTTTCTTTCCTTGCTACATACACTGAGTATGACCTTTAACCCACGTAATTATGCAAAGATTCTGCTTTTATGTAGAAATGTAAAATGGCCTTTAAGTGGGGGGGTGGAATGGAAAATAACAGCTATAATCAATGCTTCAGTTCAGATCCCTTAGCTTTTCCCCTAGGGGAAATGGAAAAAAAATTATTTGCATCTTCTTCCACTGCCATCAGTTGTTAAGAGGGAGAGGTTCATAGGTATTCCTATAGGCACTACTCGAGCAATTTATTCCTAAACCCCAGAGTCTCTATGAGAAAAACAAAATTTCCAAACTATTTCAAAAACTAGTCATTGAGAACTTCTGTGCCCGAATATTTCCTAATTCTGTCATGATTCTCAGAACTTGATGCTTTATAGTAACCCCCAAATAATGGCTAGTCATGGACCTCTTAGTATCCACCATCTGTAGGGAAGAAAAATAACGGCGGTTTATACCTACTAGCTTGGCAAAAATCTATGTGCCTTCAGGGATCTTTAAAAATGATTTTTTAAAAGTTTAATTGATATTTTCTGGTTTTTTATATACCTTAGGGATTTTATAATATTCATTCCACTACAGCCAATGCCTCATCACCTTGTAGAAGCTTCCATAGCAACAAAGAGAAAAAGAAAGGAAAGGGGGAAAGGGAGGGGAAGGGAGGGGAGGGGGAAAGGGAAGGAGCATTAATTAAGTAAATACTATGTGCTAGACACTATGCTAATTTCTTTATAAAGATTATCCCATTTGATCACAACAAAAATACCATTAACTGAAACAACCTAATGTTGTGCTCAAGAGATAGACCCTCACTACAAAGAGAAGGGAAGCATTTGTCAGCATCCATCTTTTCATTAACCAGTCAATCAATACACTTTTATTATGTGCACTGTTGTATTCACCCTAGGGATATAGAGAAAGTAAAAAGCAACAAACCACAATCCTTGCCCTCAATATAAATAAGTAACTACTTACTAAATCCATATATAGCAAATAGAAGATAACCTTGGAGCAGTTCTCAAACTGGAGTCTAGAAACTTCTTTAAAAATATTTAATAACTATATAAAAAACTGGTTTCCTTTCTATTTCGATGTATTTTATTTTATGAAACTAAAGAAGATTATTGTGATTTCACAAGACTTCCCTAGGTGGCCTAACAAGGAAAAAAGGTTAAGAAAACCTAATCTAAATCACCAAGATTAGTTGTCATGTTTGATCCAAATTCAGGGTAAATATCAGTTCTTACAGATAAAAAGTCCTATGTTTAAATGGAGAGCAAAGCAGAAAGCTGTCAAAGATGGATTGGTGGAAGGTCCTTCACTCAACACTCTCTGCCCAAATGCTTCAGGGAGCCATGGAGGTAAGTCTGGGTGCTTAATGAGTTTATTAATGGCATGTAAGGTCCAGTAGGGCTGTGGAATACCAGGGACAGGTTTAGAGGCTAAGTTCAGAGAGATTCATCATCAAGTTTACTGGATCATGAATATAGAAGGGACTTTGGTAGCCATCTGGTCATTTTACTAATGAAGAAAGAGAGGCAGACTAGCTTTTCTCAGTTTACACATAAGATCAGAGATCTAAAACAAAAGAAACCACAGAAGTTTGAATTTATAGATGATGAAATCAAGACACAGAGAGCTAAAATGATTATTTCAAGGGAATAAGTAACAAAATCAGGATCTGTATCCAGTGCTCATGACATCAAGGTCAGCACCAATGCAAATTAACTTTATGGTGATTTATTTGGGGCATTCATAAACTTTGCAAGTCATATTTTAAGTTCAAGAGAAGCTGCAATCAAGGGCAGCTAGGGGTGGCCCTAGAATCAGAAGAACCTGGAGCTCAAATCCAGCCTCAGACACTTAATAATTACCCAGCTGTGTGATGTTGGGCAAGTCAGTTAACCCCATTGCCTTGCAAAAAAAGAGAGAGACTGAAATCTTTGTCATGGAAAGACTATCTCTATACCCATGAAGTTATCAATCTTTGATATTTTGAAATATTAACCAATGGGATATATTACATAAAACAAGAAATGTTTGTTTTTTCCCCATTCATCCATTCATTCATAAGCAAAATGGGAACAAATGAACCCTTACAATGTTTGGCTTGTATATATGACCTAATTAATGTCTAGACAGAAATGCTCATCTAAGCTTGAGCTATAAATTCAAGTGGATCCATGAGAATCACTACATAGACTGGAGAAAAACTCTGATTTTTCATATTGTAACCATTAGTCTCCAATCAAATTCTCAACTCTCCATTGAGAAACACAACATGACTTTGAAATTCTACTCAATTGAATTCTCCTGAAGTATTGGACACTGCCTCATCATGGCTGGAATTTGAAGGCTTCAATCCTGGTCTATAGCCAGTGACTCTCCCTGTTTTCCATAGCTCAGAAAAAATACTGCCCTTGAGACATCAAGTTGAAAGTAAGTGAAGGTCCAGAATAAATAGAACCATTATTTAGGAACCAACGGGAGAACAGAAAAATAAACACTTTCATTTTTTTTTAGGTTTTTGCAAGGCAAAATGTGAAACAACAGCTCATAAAAAGATAAATGTTGAAAATATATATTTTTTATTTTATTTTTTTTTTAGGATTTTTCAAGGCAAATGGGGTTAAGTGGCTTGCCCAAGGCCACACAGCTGGGTAATTATTAAGTGTCTGAGACCAGATTTGAACCCAGGTACTCCTGACTCCAGGGCCGGTGCTTTATCCACTATGCCACCTAGCCACCCCTAAACACTTTCATTTTCTAATTTCCAATGGGGCAATAATTGTTTGCTTTCTTTCAAATGTATATATTACAAAATAGTATAACACGGACAATTGGGGCTGTGCTTGCAGGTCATCAAGTAAAATGTCCATGTTGACATACAGGGTGTCCCAAAATTCTTTGTGCAGTTTACTAGGGCAGGTACATGTAAAAGTGAGTCATGCAGCATTTGCAGCAGGGAGAGAGTCAACTAAGGTCAAGAAGATAAGGGTTCGGGCGGTTGGGTGGTGCAATGGATAGAGCACCGGCCCTGGAGTCAGGACTCCCTGAGTTCAAATCCGGCCTCAGACACTTAATAATTACCCAGCTGTGTGGCCTTGGGCAAGCCACTTAACCCCATTGCCTTGCAAAAAACAAAACAAGAAAAAAAAAGATAAGGGTTCAAGTCCCAACTCTGACTCATAGTATTTGGGTAATTTTGAATATGTCTCTTAACGTCCCAGTGTGCTAGGCAGAGACTCTAAGTTGATTACCTCACTAGAAGTTTCCTACATTAGTAAAATAAAAATTTCCAGGCAAAAAAAGAGAGAAAAGTGATATAAGGTGAGGAGACATACCTTCCAAAATAAGGTAATATTTCTCTCTTTTTCTATTGGATCTTCATTAATGACTCCCCAAAATTCAGGTCCTCTGATGGGAGCTGCAAGATGATAGATAAGAGAGGCTAATGGCATAAACATCTATTAGGGAAGGACATTTTTCAAACACATGCAAAGTGTTCATGATGCACTGCCAACAGCTGTGCCAACCTTTTATATCCATGACAACGGTGTAGGCTGGATTGCTCCAATTACTCCAGTATCCCAGGCCATCAAGCCTCTTACATCGAACCTGAGCAACATAGACAGTGCAGAGATCCAGCACCTGGAAACTGGCAGTTTCAGAACCATAGACTTGATGTACCTGTAAAGTTTGATAGAAAAAGTGAAGTGATCACTACCCACTAGCTATTGAGTCCCTTGACTCTGAAAGGATGGTTAAAGTAATCCCACCAGATGGCAGATCAGAAGTGCACCTCTGGGGGGGCAGCTAGGTGGTACAGTGGATAGGGTACTGGCCCTGTAGTCAAGAGGACCTGAGTTCAAATCCAGCCTCAGTCACTTAATAATTACCTAGCTGTGTGGCCTTGGGCAAGTCACTTAAGTCCATTGCCTTGCAAAAAAAATAATGCACCTCTGCCTCTTAGAAAGCCTAGTTCCCTTCAAGATTCAGCTCTTATGGTCCTTCCTTTGTCCTCTGGCAAAATGCATAGAGTTCTAGACTCAAAGTTAGGAAGGTCTGGGTTCATATCTGACATATACAAATTGATGACTAAAAATATTAATTAACATCTATGAGTCTCAAAAAATTCTTTAGCCCTCATCCACTAAGTCATAGATCATTTGGAATCTATATTAGGGGGCCCATTTAGAGAGTGAGAGTTATTCCTTTGTATAGACTTTTTAGTAAAATGTATTTTATTTTTTCTTATTATGTGTAAAGTTAGTTTTCAAAAAGTAAAGTTAATTTCTCAAGTCTCATAAAAATGAGTGCCAAATTTTTCCCTTCTTTCTCCCCAAGGTGGCAAGTAATCTGCTAAAATTTATGGACAATCATGTTACATGTATTTCCATATTAATCATGTTATAAAAGAGGAAACAGAACAAAGGGGGAAAACATGAAGAAAAATTTTTTAAAAAGTGAAAATAGTATACTTCAATCTGCATTCAGACTCCATAGTTCTTTCTCTGGATGTGGTTAGCAATTTCTGTCGTAAGTCTTTTGTAACTGGCTTGGATTATCATATCGCTGAAGAGCTAAGTCACCATAATTGATCAGCACACAATGTTGCTATTTCTGTATATAATGTTCCCCTGGTTCTGTTCACTTAGCATCAGTTCATTTAAGTCTTTCCAGGTTTTTCAGACATTTGTCTGCTCATCATTTCTTAGAGCATACTAGTATTCTATTACATTCAAATACTATAGTTTGTTCAACTGATGAGCATTCCCTCAATTTCCTGTTCTTTGCCACCACAAAAAGAGCTGCTACAAATATCTTTGGATGTGTAGGTGCTTTTCCATTTTTTATTTATGTTATTGGGAGACAGACTTAATGATATACTGCTGGGTCAAAATTTCCTAGTCCTTTGGGCATAGCTCCAAATTGTTCTCCAGAATGGTTGGAACAATTCATAACTCCACCATGTATCAGCATCTTAATTTTCCCACATCTTCTCCAACATTTATCATTTTCCTTTGCTGTCATGAGCCAATCTGATAGGTATGAGGTGATGCCTCAGAATTGTTTTAATTTGCATTTCTCTGATTAATAGTGATTTAGAATTTTTTTATATGACTATGGATAGCTTTAATTTCTTCATCTCAAAACTTCCTTTGACTATCAATTGGGGAATCAGGGAATCATGAAGACTTCCCATCTCCTTATCTGTGAACAGTTTGTATCCTTCATCTAGAATATATTCTCTTACCTACTGGAATAAATATAATTCAATAATATTCAATATTTCAATGCCTAATAAAGTGAACATTTTTAATTTGATTTAAATGTAAACTGCTATCAAGGAAGATTAATTATTTGTGCCAAGGTTCAATAATGCTTCTTCATTTAATTAAAAAAAACTAGTTTGATTAGCAAACAATCATACCTTCCATTGCTCTCCATGTCCATTCACAGCATAACGAATTTGAAATTGAAGTTTATTTTCTGGTAAGACTGGCTTTCTCCAGTTCACTTTCAACAAGCCAGTTTGGAGCATGATTTCTACATTCACTCTGGAGGGAGGCAGTGGTTTTACTAGAAATTTGAAGATAGTTCCCATTATTGACATTAATAAGAACTCTAGAGTCCATTTATACAAAGAAAAAACCAATGCACTGAGTAACAGTGTCTGAGAGGTCAGTTTAAATGGGCCAGTTGCAGTCATCACTAATAAGAATGATTGCTATAGAAATGTTGGTGATAGTTTCTGTTCTCTTTCACATCCATTTGTTGTCCTCCTTCCAGTCAAACATCCATATCTAAGTATAAGAACCTTTTAGAAGTCTAGGGTCTAATTATAAGAAAGGGTTGGACAATGAGAAGTGGTAAAAGACGTGTCCAGACCAAAAGATGGCTTTATAAGATGGAAATTAGTCCCTGGAATGAGTCAGAATGGAAACAATGTAAAGGCATATGAAATAATAAATCATGTTTCAGAATAACCTGTAAAAGTCAATTCTCTAAGTCCAAAAAGTAGATTCAAAGAGGGACTTATTTCTTGATGTAAAAAGAAGAAACTTGGAACTAGAGAAAGGAAAGTCAGAGGAAGCCACAAAGGGCTGAGAGTGAGGTATGTAGAGACAGAAACCAAATTAGTAATTTCCACTCCAGCTCCCAAGGTTTTTGTCCTCCATCTCTTTTCTAGCCTAGAGCTCCTCAGTGAAAGGCAGGAATCTTTTCTCTTATGCTTGGGGATAAGGGAGGGGAATGGAATTATTTACTTTTCTTTGTTTTAAATGTTTACTTTATTTTAAACAGTCCTAACCATGAATTGCTTGTTGAGGGTATACTTATTGGAAAGGAACTTCAGAAACTACTGAGATAGGCAACATCCCCAGAGAAGAGATAGATGTAATTCAAACAGTGTTTGAAAAGAAATGGGGTCTATCCCTCTCAGTTTGGGGCCTGAAAATTTGTCTTGCCCTCCTAATATTTTAAGTCCATGAAGAGTTAACAATTCATCATCATTTAGATAGTATTGTATAGGGGTGGTAGCAATTGTTCTACCTAACATTGTGCAACTACATAGAGAGACCTCCTAGGAGATTTAATGATTTCTCTTTTCCTTTGGTTTTGGATAATATTCATTCTCTCTCTCTCTCTCTCTCTCTCTCTCTCTCTCTCACTGTGTGTGTGTGTCTCCTCTGTCTCTCCCTGTCTCTCTCTCTGTCTCTCTGTGTGTGTGTGTGTGTGTGTCTCCTCTGTCTCTCCCTGTCTCTCTCTCTGTCTCTCTCTCTGTCTCTCTTTGTCCCCCTCTCTTTCCCCCACCATCTCCCTCACTCTATTCCCCCCCCCCCCCGTGCTTGGTGTAGTCATTATCATAATGGCTTCCATCTATAGGTTTCAAATAAATCTTAGAGAATAAAACTTTGTGTCTAACCTATATTTTTGGTGATTTTATTTTAACCCTAAATTTTTGAAGTTTATATTTCCAATAGATTGTTAATGTATTCCAGGTTGAATGATATTTTATTGCATAATTGGTTCTCTCATATTTAAGATTTCTCCTAATTTCATGTCAAGTTTTGTTGGGTCTCTGATTTTAGAGCTCTTAGCCTTTCTTGTATCATGAACTTCTTTGGCATTCCAGAGAAGCTTAGGCTATATACATACATACAAACGTACAACATAATAAAAAAATCATATATAATAAAATAAAATGTGCACAGCCAAGCATATATACAAATGTACAACTATAATGCATACATATAAACATACAAACAAAAGTTGGTGAACCTCAGGTCCAGAATTATTAGGCTTATCAACTGATGCTGAGATAGCACTGTTAAGTCTTCTTTTCTACTTAGCAAATTATAACTTGGACGACTTTTGTCCATTTTAAATCAGTTTAGAAATGGCTTTAGTTTGTGATGGCTTTTTTGACGGTACTAGGCTGGTTCTTTGTGATCAGTGCTTTCTTTTCCATAACCATCTTTTTAATGATACATTTTAAAGTTTGCCAGAAATCAAAGCTAAGTTCACTGGTTTATAGCTTGTAGAGTTCATTATTTTTTATTTTTTGGAAAATTGGGGCATTTGTCCTTCTCTGGTTCTGTTGGACTGATTCTATTTCCCACAATTTTCTAAATATCACTGATGATAGCTCACCAATCACATATACAGGATCATTCAGCATTGAATGTAGTTTATATAGACAAATGACTTGACTTCATCAAAAGTAAATCATTACTTATTTGTTATCTCTTTAACTCTTACTTTTATCTTGAGTATTGAGTTTCTATTGGGTGCTTTGTTCTCCTCTCCAATTCCCTGAACATTCTCCTTGATAGGGCAAAAAAAACCCCTATAAACAAAACGAAACTGAGCCCTATTTAGCTTTGAAACCTCTCTGTCATCATTGGACATTATTCTTACAGTACCTTGTTACATTTTTGTATTCAGCTTTTATTAGCTGCTCTTGCTTCTATCTTTCATAATTTTATTTGTTGATTCATTCATTTATTTGTTTGTTTTTTATTCATTCATTCATTCATTCATTCATTCTTATATTTATGGTGATTTTTCTATTCATCCACTTGTTGTCTTCATAGGGCTTCCATTTTTTCTACTCATGAGAATGTTACAATTTACATTTTCATAATTTCCTTTCTCATCATTAGGCACCTAGTAAGTCTCTTCTTACTTAGCTAGGCTCATTCTTGAGCCAACAGAGTCTGACATCAAAGCCATTCCAACTTGGGGGCCATTCCATCGCTTCCACTTATCTAATCTTAAGAACCCCCAGTCTGTGTTACAACACAAAGAATGTGCTAGAATAGGAGATTGTAGAGGAGAACTGAGCCTAGTAGCATTTTGTTTTTAGTGATATGAAAATTTCAGCTGAAATTTGTGTCGTGTGCATGTGTGTAACATATAATATTCATGTGCATTCATATACAAACAACTGCTATGTGTCTCTGAATATATAAGCACATAAATATATAGATCATATGTGCATGTATGAACTAATGTAGATATGAGATATATACACATATTCAATCCAGTTTTAT